>NW_028124392.1:0-55116 GCF_965194825.1 Balaenoptera physalus | reverse complement strand
CGTTTAGAAAACACACTATGGCTGCTTAACGGGAAAGGTGATGTGGGGCGATGCATAAAACAAGGGTTTCAAATTAGCTCAGATACCGTTCCATAAACCCAATATGTAATAGACAAGACTTACTCCTTGCTCAGTGAATTGGACTCAACACCCCCTATTCACGGCCCAAGAATATATCTGACTAGTAAGAATCTTAAAACCTATGTATTGATATCTCTCTGTAAGTGAGTCAAGTGGGTGTAAAGTGGCATAAACACAGCAGTGAAAAGCAGCTAAACCCCATTATAAAAATCAATTACTTTTAAAGACCTGTGAAAAAAAGACAGTGAAAGAGAGAGAAATTCTTACAAAATTCGTTTAGGGGCAGTTATGCTACCTGGATTGACCATATCTAGACCCACAGCAGATTGAGACATAAGGGTGGACACTCTTGGGGCTGAGAGGTTTGGTGAGGTTGGGTGAGCAAACGCAGACCTTTTAAAGTAATACTGCGTGGTACCCATCCCATGGGTCCCAAATCTCCAGGTTCAAGGGCATCTTCCTACATCGAAAACATGCATGAGAAACCCAGAAGATGGTACACTGTGTGATCGGGAAAGGTTTCTAAAACGCACCTCATTTTTCATGTCCTTGTGCTCGGGTTCGCCATTCCAGCCGCATTACTAGCAATCTCCCTCCTTGGAGAATCAGCACCTTTAACCTCCTGTTCCGTACAGGTTGCAATTTGTCCTGAGGATGAACGGGAAGAAGGGGGAACCAATGAGAGACTAGCTCTAGGTGTTGGGACAGGCACAGGTCACTCTATTTTCCCATCAGGAAGAAGAATTAAGCACAGGCTCAGCCTTACGCCCGGGACCAGAATAGGGCCTGAAGCAATCCTGCGCTTTTGCGGCCAGCTCCCAAGAAAGCGAGTTGAAAAATGGAGCTCAGGGGCACTGCAATTCACAAACCTGCAGACTTATAAATGACCACTCTCGTCCACAAATATATTGAGGGAAGGCAACGAAGAGGATTTGAAAGCAAGGCAGAATTGCAGGAAACAGATTTCAGGAGGGAGATTCGAATCGCCTTTAAAGCACAGGAAAAGCGGGAAAACCTCGACAATGATGCCCTTGGCCAAAAAGGGCGTATGCGTTTTTTCCTGAATATATTCAGGAAAAAACGCATACGCCCTTTTTGGCCAAGCAAGCAACCTGGAAAGGCAAATCAGCGCTACAAAGAAGTCTCGCTTCCCATCGGTCAAAAGGGCCATGCTGAATAAAGTGTCAAAACCAGAAATGCAGGGCAGGCCATGGAGAAACGGGAGGCTTGCTACGCTAATGGGCGGGATGTAAATTGCCAACAGCCACTCTGGAGAAGTGTACGGTGTGTCCTGAAACATCTAAAAAACTCAGCTTAGAGAGCATAGGGCACTTCCACTCATGGGCGTATAAATTGGGAAAACTAAAAATCAGCAAGACACAGGCACCCCAACGTTTAGGGCTGCTGTGTTGACAAGAACCTCCACTTCGTTACACCTTAAATATCTCAGGAAAGAGAAAAATGGATAAAGATGTTGTGGTCCTTATGTACAATGGAATATCACTCAGCCATGAAATCAACGTCATAAGGCTAGTAGCAGCATGATGAGTGGATTTAGGTCCGACGATTCTAAGTGAAATAAGTCACACAGAAAAAGACACTTATCATAAGATATCACTTATAGAGGGAATGTAAAAACCGCTACCCTTGAACTGAATTACAAAACAGAACAGAGTCACACGTTTAGAAAACACACTATGGCTGCTTAACGGGAAAGGTGATGTGGGGCGATGCATAAAACAAGGGTTTCAAATTAGCTCAGATACCGTTCCATAAACCCAATATGTACTAGACAAGACCTACTCCTTGCTCAGTGAATTGGACTCAACACCCCCTATTCACGGCCCAAGAATATATCTGACTAGTAAGAATCTTAAAACCTATGTATTGATATCTCTCTGTAAGTGAGTCAAGTGGGTGTAAAGTGGCATAAACACAGCAGTGAAAAGCAGCTAAACCCCATTATAAAAATCAATTACTTTTAAAAACCTGTGAAAAAAAGACAGTGAAAGAGAGAGAAATTCTTACAAAATTCGTTTAGGGGCAGTTATGCTACCTGGATTGACCATATCTAGACCCACAGCAGATTGAGACATAAGGGTGGACACTCTTGGGGCTGAGAGGTTTGGTGAGGTTGGGTGAGCAAACGCAGACCCTTTAAAGTAATACTGCGTGGTACCCATCCCATGGGTCCCAAATCTCCAGGTTCAAGGGCATCTTCCTACATCGAAAACATGCATGAGAAACCCAGAAGATGGTACACTGTGTGATCGGGAAAGGTTTCTAAAACGCACCTCATTTTTCATGTCCTTGTGCTCGGGTTTGCCATTCCAGCCGCATTACTAGCAATCTCCCTCCTTGGAGAATCAGCACCTTTAACCTCCTGTTCCGTACAGGTTGCAATTTGTCCTGAGGATGAACGGGAAGAGGGGAAAACAATGAGAGACTAGCTCTACGTGTTGGGACAGGCACAGGTCACTCTATTTTCCCATCAGGAAGAAGAATTAACCACAGGCTCAGCCTGCCGCCCGGGACCAGAATAGGGCCTGAAGCAATCCTGCGCTTTTGCGGCCAGCTCCCAAGAAAGCGAGTTGAAAAATGGAGCTCAGGGGCACTGCAATTCACAAACCTGCAGACTTATAAATGACCACTCTCGTCCACAAATATATTGAGGGAAGGCAACGAAGAGGATTTGAAAGCAAGGCAGAATTGCAGGAAACAGATTTCAGGAGGAAGATTCGAATCGCCTTTAAAGCACAGGAAAAGCGGCAAAACCTCGACAAGATGCCCTTGGCCAAAAGGGGCGTATGCGTTTTTTCCTGAATATATTCAGGAAAAAACGCATACGCCCCTTTTGGCCAAGCAAGCAACCTGGAAAGGCAAATCAGCGCTACAAAGAAGTCTCGCTTCCCATCGGTCAAAAGGGCCATGCTGAATAAAGTGTCAAAATCAGAAATGCAGGACAGGCCATGGAGAAACGGGAGCCTTGCTACGCTGATGGGCGGGATGTAAATTGCCAACAGCCACTCTGGAGAAGTGTACGGTGTGTCCTGAAACATCTAAAAAACTCAGCTTAGAGAGCATAGGGCACTTCCACTCATGGGCGTATAAAGTGGGAAAATTAAAAACCAGCAAGACACAGGCACCCCAAAGTTTAGGGCTGCTCTGTTGACAAGAAACTCCACTTCGTTACACCTTAAATATCCCAGGAAAGAGAAAAATGGATAAAGAAGTTGTGGTCCTTATGTACAATGGAATATCACTCAGCCATGAAATCAACGTCATAAGGCTAGTAGCAGCATGATGAGTGGATTTAGGTACGACGATTCTAAGTGAAATAAGTCACACAGAAAAAGACACTTATCATAAGATATCACTTATAGAGGGAATGTAAAAACCGCTACCCTTGAACTGAATTACAAAACAGAACAGAGTCACACGTTTAGAAAACACACTATGGCTGCTTAACGGGAAAGGTGAGGTGGAGTGATGCATAAAACAAGGGTTTCAAATTAGCTCAGATACCGTTCAATAAACCCAATATGTAATAGACAAGACCTACTCCTTGCTCAGTGAATTGGACTCAACACCCCCTATTCACGGCCCAAGAATATACCTGACTAGCAAGAATCTTAAAACCTATGTATTGATATCTCTCTGTAAGTGAGTCAAGTGGGTGTAAAGTGGCATAAACACAGCAGTGAAAAGCAGCTAAACCCCATTATAAAAATCAATTACTTTTAAAAACCTGTGAAAAAAAGACAGTGAAAGAGAGAGAAATTCTTACAAAATTCGTTTAGGGGCAGTGATGCTACCTGGATTGACCATATCTAGACCCACAGCAGATTGAGACATAAGGGTGGACACTCTTGGGGCTGAGAGGTTTGCTGAGGTTGGGGGAGGAAACGCAGACCCTTTAAAGTAATATTGCGTGGTACCCATCCCATGGGTCCCAAATCTCCAGGTTCAAGGGCATCTTCCTACATCGAAAACATGCATGAGAAACCCAGAAGATGGCACACTGTGTGATCGGGAAAGGTTTCTAAAACGCACCTCATTTCTCATCTCCTTGTGCTCGAATTCGCCATTCCAGCTGCTTTACTAGCAGTCTCCCTCATTGGAGAATCAGCACCTTTAACCTCCTGTTCCGTACAGGTTGCAATTTGTCCTGAGGATGAACGGGAAAAGGGGGAAACAATGAGAGTCTAGCTCTAGGTGTTGGGACAGGCACAGGTCACTCTATTTTCCCATCAGGAAGAAGAATTAAGCACAGGCTCAGCCTGCCGCCCGGAACCAGAATAGGGCCTGAAGCAATCCTGCGCGTTTGCGGCCAGCTCCCAAGAAAGCGAGTTGAAAAATGGAGCTCAGGGGCACTGCAATTCACAAACCTGCAGACTTATAAATGACCACTCTCGTCCACAAATATATTGAGGGAAGGCAACGAAGAGGATTTGAAAGCAAGGCAGAATTGCAGGAAACAGATTTCAGGAGGGAGATTCGAATCGCCTTTAAAGCACAGGAAAAGCGGCAAAACCTCGACAATGATGCCCTTGGCCAAAAAGGGCGTATGCGTTTTTTCCTGAATATATTCAGGAAAAAACGCATACGCCCTTTTTGGCCAAGCAAGCAACCTGGAAAGGCAAATCAGCGCTACAAAGAAGTCTCGCTTCCCATCGGTCAAAAGGGCCATGCTGAATAAAGTGTCAAAACCAGAAATGCAGGGCAGGCCATGGAGAAACGGGAGCCTTGCTACGCTGATGGGCGGGATGTAAATTGCCAACAGCCACTCTGGAGAAGTGTACGGTGTGTCCTGAAACATCTAAAAAACTCAGCTTAGAGAGCATAGGGCACTTCCACTCATGGGCGTATAAATTGGGAAAACTAAAAATCAGCAAGACACAGGCACCCCAACGTTTAGGGCTGCTCTGTTGACAAGAACCTCCACTTCGTTACACCTTAAATATCTCAGGATAGAGAAAAATGGATAAATAAGTTGTGGTCCTTATGTACAATGGAATATCACTCAGCCATGAAATCAACGTCATAAGGCTAGTAGCAGCATGATGAGTGGATTTAGGTATGACGATTCTAAGTGAAATAAGTCACACAGAAAAAGAAACTTATCATAAGATATCACTTATAGAGGGAATGTAAAAACCGCTACCCTTGAACTGAATTACAAAACAGAACAGAGTCACACGTTTAGAAAACACACTATGGCTGCTTAACGGGAAAGGTGAGGTGGGGTGATGCATAAAACAAGGGTTTCAAATTAGCTCAGATACCGTTCCATAAACCCAATATGTACTAGACAAGACCTACTCCTTGCTCAGTGAATTGGACTCAACACCCCCTATTCACGGCCCAAGAATATATCTGACTAGTAAGAATCTTAAAACCTATGTATTGATATCTCTCTGTAAGTGAGTCAAGTGGGTGTAAAGTGGCATAAACACAGCAGTGAAAAGCAGCTAAACCCCATTATAAAAATCAATTACTTTTAAAGATCTGTGAAAAAAAGACAGTGAAAGAGAGAGAAATTCTTACAAAATTCGTTTAGGGGCAGTTATGCTACCTGGATTGACCATATCTAGACCCACAGCAGATTGAGACATAAGGGTGGACACTCTTGGGGCTGAGAGGTTTGGTGAGGTTGGGTGAGCAAACGCAGACCCTTTAAAGTAATACTGCGTGGTACCCATCCCATGGGTCCCAAATCTCCAGGTTCAAGGGCATCTTCCTACATCGAAAACATGCATGAGAAACCCAGAAGATGGTACACTGTGTGATCGGGAAAGGTTTCTAAAACGCACCTCATTTTTCATGTCCTTGTGCTCGGGTTCGCCATTCCAGCCGCATTACTAGCAATCTCCCTCCTTGGAGAATCAGCACCTTTAACCTCCTGTTCCGTACAGGTTGCAATTTGTCCTGAGGATGAACGGGAAGAAGGGGGAACCAATGAGAGACTAGCTCTAGGTGTTGGGACAGGCACAGGTCACTCTATTTTCCCATCAGGAAGAAGAATTAACCACAGGCTCAGCCTGCCGCCCGGGACCAGAATAGGGCCTGAAGCAATCCTGCGCGTTTGCGGCCAGCTCCCAAGAAAGCGAGTTGAAAAATGGAGCTCAGGGGCACTGCAATTCACAAACCTGCAGACTTATAAATGATCACTCTCGTCCACAAATATATTGAGGGAAGGCAACGAAGAGGATTTGAAAGCAAGGCAGAATTGCAGGAAACAGATTTCAGGATGGAGATTCGAATCGCCTTTAAAGCACAGGAAAAGCGGCAAAACCTCGACAAGATGCCCTTGGCCAAAAGGGGCGTATGCGTTTTTTCCTGAATATATTCAGGAAAAAACGCATACGCCCTTTTTGGCCAAGCAAGCAACCTGGAAAGGCAAATCAGCGCTACAAAGAAGTCTCGCTTCCCATCGGTCAAAAGGGCCATGCTGAATAAAGTGTCAAAACCAGAAATGCAGGGCAGGCCATGGAGAAACGGGAGCCTTGCTACGCTGATGGGCGGGATGTAAATTGCCAACAGCCACTCTGGAGAAGTGTACGGTGTGTCCTGAAACATCTAAAAAACTCAGCTTAGAGAGCATAGGGCACTTCCACTCATGGGCGTATAAATTGGGAAAACTAAAAATCAGCAAGACACAGGCACCCCAACGTTTAGGGCTGCTCTGTTGACAAGAACCTCCACTTCGTTACACCTTAAATATCTCAGGATAGAGAAAAATGGATAAATAAGTTGTGGTCCTTATGTACAATGGAATATCACTCAGCCATGAAATCAACGTCATAAGGCTAGTAGCAGCATGATGAGTGGATTTAGGTATGACGATTCTAAGTGAAATAAGTCACACAGAAAAAGAAACTTATCATAAGATATCACTTATAGAGGGAATGTAAAAACCGCTACCCTTGAACTGAATTACAAAACAGAACAGAGTCACACGTTTAGAAAACACACTATGGCTGCTTAACGGGAAAGGTGAGGTGGGGTGATGCATAAAACAAGGGTTTCAAATTAGCTCAGATACCGTTCCATAAACCCAATATGTACTAGACAAGACCTACTCCTTGCTCAGTGAATTGGACTCAACACCCCCTATTCACGGCCCAAGAATATATCTGACTAGTAAGAATCTTAAAACCTATGTATTGATATCTCTCTGTAAGTGAGTCAAGTGGGTGTAAAGTGGCATAAACACAGCAGTGAAAAGCAGCTAAACCCCATTATAAAAATCAATTACTTTTAAAGATCTGTGAAAAAAAGACAGTGAAAGAGAGAGAAATTCTTACAAAATTCGTTTAGGGGCAGTTATGCTACCTGGATTGACCATATCTAGACCCACAGCAGATTGAGACATAAGGGTGGACACTCTTGGGGCTGAGAGGTTTGGTGAGGTTGGGTGAGCAAACGCAGACCCTTTAAAGTAATACTGCGTGGTACCCATCCCATGGGTCCCAAATCTCCAGGTTCAAGGGCATCTTCCTACATCGAAAACATGCATGAGAAACCCAGAAGATGGTACACTGTGTGATCGGGAAAGGTTTCTAAAACGCACCTCATTTTTCATGTCCTTGTGCTCGGGTTCGCCATTCCAGCCGCATTACTAGCAATCTCCCTCCTTGGAGAATCAGCACCTTTAACCTCCTGTTCCGTACAGGTTGCAATTTGTCCTGAGGATGAACGGGAAGAAGGGGGAACCAATGAGAGACTAGCTCTAGGTGTTGGGACAGGCACAGGTCACTCTATTTTCCCATCAGGAAGAAGAATTAACCACAGGCTCAGCCTGCCGCCCGGGACCAGAATAGGGCCTGAAGCAATCCTGCGCGTTTGCGGCCAGCTCCCAAGAAAGCGAGTTGAAAAATGGAGCTCAGGGGCACTGCAATTCACAAACCTGCAGACTTATAAATGATCACTCTCGTCCACAAATATATTGAGGGAAGGCAACGAAGAGGATTTGAAAGCAAGGCAGAATTGCAGGAAACAGATTTCAGGATGGAGATTCGAATCGCCTTTAAAGCACAGGAAAAGCGGCAAAACCTCGACAAGATGCCCTTGGCCAAAAGGGGCGTATGCGTTTTTTCCTGAATATATTCAGGAAAAAACGCATACGCCCCTTTTGGCCAACCAAGCAACCTGGAAAGGCAAATCAGCGCTACAAAGAAGTCTCGCTTCCCATCAGTCAAAAGGGCCATGCTGAATAAAGTGTCAAAATCAGAAATGCAGGACAGGCCATGGAGAAACGGGAGCCTTGCTACGCTGATGGGCGGGATGTAAATTGCCAACAGCCACTCTGGAGAAGTGTACGGTGTGTCCTGAAACATCTAAAAAACTCAGCTTAGAGAGCATAGGGCACTTCCACTCATGGGCGTATAAAGTGGGAAAATTAAAAACCAGCAAGACACAGGCACCCCAAAGTTTAGGGCTGCTCTGTTGACAAGAACCTCCACTTCGTTACACCTTAAATATCCCAGGAAAGAGAAAAATGGATAAAGAAGTTGTGGTCCTTATGTACAATGGAATATCACTCAGCCATGAAATCAACGTCATAAGGCTAGTAGCAGCATGATGAGTGGATTTAGGTACGACGATTCTAAGTGAAATAAGTCACACAGAAAAAGACACTTATCATAAGATATCACTTATAGAGGGAATGTAAAAACCGCTACCCTTGAACTGAATTACAAAACAGAACAGAGTCACACGTTTAGAAAACACACTATGGCTGCTTAATGGGAAAGGTGAGGTGGGGTGATGCATAAAACAAGGGTTTCAAATTAGCTCAGATACCGTTCGATAAACCCAATATGTACTAGACAAGACCTACTCCTTGCTCAGTGAATTGGACTCAAAACGCCCTATTCACGGCCCAAGAATATATCTGACTAGTAAGAATCTTAAAACCTATGTATTAGATATCTCTCTGTAAGTGAGTCAAGTGGGTGTGAAGTGAAATAAACACAGCAGTGAAAAGCAGCTAAATCCCATTATAAAAATCAATTACTTTTAAAAACCTGTGAAAAAAAGACAGTGAAAGAGAGAGAAATTCTTACAAAATTCGTTTAGGGGCAGTTATGCTACCTGGATTGACCATATCTAGACCCACAGCTGATTGAGACATAAGGGTGGACACTCTTGGTGCTGAGAGGTTTGGTGAGGTTGGGTGAGGAAACGCAGACCCTTTAAAGTAATACTGCGTGGTACCCATCCCATGGGTTCCAAATCTCCAGGTTCAAGGGCATCTTCCTACATCGAAAACATGCATGAGAAACGCAGAAGATGGTACACCGTGTGATCGCGAAAGGTTTCTAAAACGCACCTCATTTCTCATCTCCTTGTGCTCGGGTTCGCCATTCCAGCTGCTTTACTAGCAATCTCCCTCCTTGGAGAATCAGCACCTTTAACCTCCTGTTCCGTACAGGTTGCAATTTGTCCTGAGGATGAACGGGAAGAAGGGGGAACCAATGAGAGACTAGCTCTAGGTGTTGGGACAGGCACAGGTCACTCTATTTTCCCATCAGGAAGAAGAATTAAGCACAGGCTCAGCCTTCCGCCCGGGACCAGAATAGGGCCTGAAGCAATCCTGCGCTTTTGCGGCCAGCTCCCAAGAAAGCGAGTTGAAAAATGGAGCTCAGGGGCACTGCAATTCACAAACCTGCAGACTTATAAATGACCACTCTCGTCCACAAATATATTGAGGGAAGGCAACGAAGAGGATTTGAAAGCAAGGCAGAATTGCAGGAAACAGATTTCAGGAGGGAGATTCGAATCGCCTTTAAAGCACAGGAAAAGCGGCAAAACCTCGACAATGATGCCCTTGGCCAAAAAGGGCGTATGCGTTTTTTCCTGAATATATTCAGGAAAAAACGCATACGCCCTTTTTGGCCAAGCAAGCAACCTGGAAAGGCAAATCAGCGCTACAAAGAAGTCTCGCTTCCCATCGGTCAAAAGGGCCATGCTGAATAAAGTGTCAAAACCAGAAATGCAGGGCAGGCCATGGAGAAACGGGAGGCTTGCTACGCTAATGGGCGGGATGTAAATTGCCAACAGCCACTCTGGAGAAGTGTACGGTGTGTCCTGAAACATCTAAAAAACTCAGCTTAGAGAGCATAGGGCACTTCCACTCATGGGCGTATAAATTGGGAAAACTAAAAATCAGCAAGACACAGGCACCCCAACGTTTAGGGCTGCTGTGTTGACAAGAACCTCCACTTCGTTACACCTTAAATATCTCAGGAAAGAGAAAAATGGATAAAGATGTTGTGGTCCTTATGTACAATGGAATATCACTCAGCCATGAAATCAACGTCATAAGGCTAGTAGCAGCATGATGAGTGGATTTAGGTCCGACGATTCTAAGTGAAATAAGTCACACAGAAAAAGACACTTATCATAAGATATCACTTATAGAGGGAATGTAAAAACCGCTACCCTTGAACTGAATTACAAAACAGAACAGAGTCACACGTTTAGAAAACACACTATGGCTGCTTAACGGGAAAGGTGATGTGGGGCGATGCATAAAACAAGGGTTTCAAATTAGCTCAGATACCGTTCCATAAACCCAATATGTAATAGACAAGACCTACTCCTTGCTCAGTGAATTGGACTCAACACCCCCTATTCACGGCCCAAGAATATATCTGACTAGTAAGAATCTTAAAACCTATGTATTGATATCTCTCTGTAAGTGAGTCAAGTGGGTGTAAAGTGGCATAAACACAGCAGTGAAAAGCAGCTAAACCCCATTATAAAAATCAATTACTTTTAGAAACCTGTGAAAAAAAGACAGTGAAAGAGAGAGAAATTCTTACAAAATTCGTTTAGGGGCAGTTATGCTACCTGGATTGACCATATCTAGACCCACAGCAGATTGAGACATAAGGGTGGACACTCTTGGGGCTGAGAGGTTTGGTGAGGTTGGGTGAGCAAACGCAGAACCTTTAAAGTAATACTGCGTGGTACCCATCCCATGGGTCCCAAATCTCCAGGTTCAAGGGCATCTTCCTACATCGAAAACATGCATGAGAAACCCAGAAGATGGTACACTGTGTGATCGGGAAAGGTTTCTAAAACGCACCTCATTTTTCATGTCCTTGTGCTCGGGTTCGCCATTCCAGCCGCATTACTAGCAATCTCCCTCCTTGGAGAATCAGCACCTTTAACCTCCTGTTCCGTACAGGTTGCAATTTGTCCTGAGGATGAACGGGAAGAAGGGGGAACCAATGAGAGACTAGCTCTAGGTGTTGGGACAGGCACAGGTCACTCTATTTTCCCATCAGGAAGAAGAATTAAGCACAGGCTCAGCCTTCCGCCCGGGACCAGAATAGGGCCTGAAGCAATCCTGCGCTTTTGCGGCCAGCTCCCAAGAAAGCGAGTTGAAAAATGGAGCTCAGGGGCACTGCAATTCACAAACCTGCAGACTTATAAATGACCACTCTCGTCCACAAATATATTGAGGGAAGGCAACGAAGAGGATTTGAAAGCAAGGCAGAATTGCAGGAAACAGATTTCAGGAGGGAGATTCGAATCGCCTTTAAAGCACAGGAAAAGCGGCAAAACCTCGACAATGATGCCCTTGGCCAAAAAGGGCGTATGCGTTTTTTCCTGAATATATTCAGGAAAAAACGCATACGCCCTTTTTGGCCAAGCAAGCAACCTGGAAAGGCAAATCAGCGCTACAAAGAAGTCTCGCTTCCCATCGGTCAAAAGGGCCATGCTGAATAAAGTGTCAAAACCAGAAATGCAGGGCAGGCCATGGAGAAACGGGAGGCTTGCTACGCTAATGGGCGGGATGTAAATTGCCAACAGCCACTCTGGAGAAGTGTACGGTGTGTCCTGAAACATCTAAAAAACTCAGCTTAGAGAGCATAGGGCACTTCCACTCATGGGCGTATAAATTGGGAAAACTAAAAATCAGCAAGACACAGGCACCCCAACGTTTAGGGCTGCTGTGTTGACAAGAACCTCCACTTCGTTACACCTTAAATATCTCAGGAAAGAGAAAAATGGATAAAGATGTTGTGGTCCTTATGTACAATGGAATATCACTCAGCCATGAAATCAACGTCATAAGGCTAGTAGCAGCATGATGAGTGGATTTAGGTCCGACGATTCTAAGTGAAATAAGTCACACAGAAAAAGAAACTTATCATAAGATATCACTTATAGAGGGAATGTAAAAACCGCTACCCTTGAACTGAATTACAAAACAGAACAGAGTCACACGTTTAGAAAACACACTATGGCTGCTTAACGGGAAAGGTGATGTGGGGCGATGCATAAAACAAGGGTTTCAAATTAGCTCAGATACCGTTCCATAAACCCAATATGTAATAGACAAGACCTACTCCTTGCTCAGTGAATTGGACTCAACACCCCCTATTCACGGCCCAAGAATATATCTGACTAGTAAGAATCTTAAAACCTATGTATTGATATCTCTCTGTAAGTGAGTCAAGTGGGTGTAAAGTGGCATAAACACAGCAGTGAAAAGCAGCTAAACCCCATTATAAAAATCAATTACTTTTAGAAACCTGTGAAAAAAAGACAGTGAAAGAGAGAGAAATTCTTACAAAATTCGTTTAGGGGCAGTTATGCTACCTGGATTGACCATATCTAGACCCACAGCAGATTGAGACATAAGGGTGGACACTCTTGGGGCTGAGAGGTTTGGTGAGGTTGGGTGAGCAAACGCAGAACCTTTAAAGTAATACTGCGTGGTACCCATCCCATGGGTCCCAAATCTCCAGGTTCAAGGGCATCTTCCTACATCGAAAACATGCATGAGAAACCCAGAAGATGGTACACTGTGTGATCGGGAAAGGTTTCTAAAACGCACCTCATTTTTCATGTCCTTGTGCTGGGGTTCGCCATTCCAGCCGCATTACTAGCAATCTCCCTCCTTGGATAATCAGCACCTTTAACCTCCTGTTCCGTACAGGTTGCAATTTGTCCTGAGGATGAACGGGAAGAAGGGGGAACCAATGAGAGACTAGCTCTAGGTGTTGGGACAGGCACAGGTCACTCTATTTTCCCATCAGGAAGAAGAATTAAGCACAGGCTCAGCCTTCCGCCCGGGACCAGAATAGGGCCTGAAGCAATCCTGCGCTTTTGCGGCCAGCTCCCAAGAAAGCGAGTTGAAAAATGGAGCTCAGGGGCACTGCAATTCACAAACCTGCACACTTATAAATGACCACTCTCGTCCACAAATATATTGAGGGAAGGCAACGAAGAGGATTTGAAAACAAGGCAGAATTGCAGGAAACAGATTTCAGGAGGGAGATTCGAATCGCCTTTAAAGCACAGGAAAAGCGGCAAAACCTCGACAATGATGCCCTTGGCCAAAAAGGGCGTATGCGTTTTTTCCTGAATATATTCAGGAAAAAACGCATACGCCCTTTTTGGCCAAGCAAGCAACCTGGAAAGGCAAATCAGCGCTACAAAGAAGTCTCACTTCCCATCGGTCAAAAGGGTCATGCTGAATAAAGTGTCAAAACCAGAAATGCAGGGCAGGCCATGGAGAAACGGGAGGCTTGCTACGCTAATGGGCGGGATGTAAATTGCCAACAGCCACTCTGGAGAAGTGTACGGTGTGTCCTGAAACATCTAAAAAACTCAGCTTAGAGAGCATAGGGCACTTCCACTCATGGGCGTATAAAGTGGGAAAACTAAAAATCAGCAAGACACAGGCACCCCAACGTTTAGGGCTGCTCTGTTGACAAGAACCTCCACTTCGTAACACCTTAAATATCTCAGGAAAGAGAAAAATGGATAAATAAGTTGTGGTCCTTATGTACAATGGAATATCACTCAGCCATGAAATCAACGTCATAAGGCTAGTAGCAGCATAATGAGTGGATTTAGGTACGACGATTCTAAGTGAAATAAGTCACACAGAAAAAGACACTTATCATAAGATATCACTTATAGAGGGAATGTAAAAACCGCTACCCTTGAACTGAATTACAAAACAGAACAGAGTCACACGTTTAGAAAACACACTATGGCTGCTTAACGGGAAAGGTGAGGTGGGGTGATGCATAAAACAAGGGTTTCAAATTAGCTCAGATACCGTTCCATAAACCCAATATGTAATAGACAAGACCTACTCCTTGCTCAGTGAATTGGACTCAACACCCCCTATTCACGGCCCAAGAATATATCTGACTAGTAAGAATCTTAAAATCTAAGTATTGATATCTCTCTGTAAGTGAGTCAAGTGGGTGTAAAGTGGCATAAACACAGCAGTGAAAAGCAACTAAACCCCATTATAAAAATCAATTACTTTTAAAAACCTGTGAAAAAAAGACAGTGAAAGAGAGAGAAATTCTTACAAAATTCGTTTAGGGGCAGTTATGCTACCTGGATTGACCATATCTAGACCCACAGCTGATTGAGACATAAGGGTGGACACTCTTGGGGCTGAGAGGTTTGGTGAGGTTGGGTGAGCAAACGCAGACCCTTTAAAGTAATACTGCGTGGTACCCATCCCATGGGTCCCAAATCTCCAGGTTCAAGGCCATCTTCCTACATCGAAAACATGCATGAGGAACCCAGAAGATGGTACACCGTGTGATCGGGAAAGGTTTCTAAAACACACCTCATTTCTCATCTCCTTGTGCTCGGGTTCGCCATTCCAGCCGCTTTACTAGCAATCTCCCTCCTTGGAGAATCAGCACCTTTAACCTCCTGTTCCGTACAGGTTGCAATTTGTCCTGAGGATGAACGGGAAGAGGGGGAACCAATGAGAGACTAGCTCTAGGTGTTGGGACAGGCACAGGTCACTCTATTTTCCCATCAGGAAGAAGAATTAAGCACAGGCTCAGCCTGCCGCCCGGGACCAGAATAGGGCCTGAAGCAAACCTGCGCTTTTGCGGCCAGCTCCCAAGAAAGCGAGTTGAAAAATGGAGCTCAGGCACACTGCAATTCACAAACCTGCAGACTTATAAATGTTCACTCTCGTCCACAAATATATTGAGGGAAGGCAACAAAGAGGATTTGAAAGCAAGGCAGAATTGCAGGAAACAGATTTCAGGAGGGAGATTCGAATCGCCTTTAAAGCACAAGAAAAGCGGCAAAACCTCGACAATGATGCCCTTGGCCAAAAACGGCGTATGCGTTTTTTCCTGAATATATTCAGGAAAAAACGCGTACGCCCTTTTTGGCCAACCAAGCCACCTGGAAAAGCAAATCAGCGCTACAAAGAAGTCTCGCTTCCCATCGGTCAAAAGGGCCAAGTTGAATAAAGTGTCAAAACCAGAAATGCAGGGCAGGCCATGGAGAAACGGGAGCCTTGCTACGCTGATGGGCGGGATGTAAATTGCCAACAGCCACTCTGGAGAAGTGTACGGTGTGTCCTGAAACATCTAAAAAACTCAGCTTAGAGAGCATAGGGCACTTCCACTCATAGGCGTATAAATTGGGAAAACTAAAAATCAGCAAGACACAGGCACCCCAACGTTTAGGGCTGCTCTGTTGACAAGAACCTCCACTTCGTTACACCTTAAATATCTCAGGAAAGAGAAAAATGGATAAATAAGTTGTGGTCCTTAAGTACAATGGAATATCACTCAGCCATGAAATCAACGTCATAAGGCTAGTAGCAGCATGATGAGAGGATTTAGGTACGACGATTCTAAGTGAAATAAGTCACACAGAAAAAGACACTTATCATAAGATATCACTTATAGAGGGAATGTAAAAACCGCTACCCTTGAACTGAATTACAAAACAGAACAGAGTCACACGTTTAGAAAACACACTATGGCTGCTTAACGGGAAAGGTGAGGTGGGGTGATGCATAAAACAAGGGTTTCAAATTAGCTCAGATACCGTTCCATAAACCCAATATGTAATAGACAAGACCTACTCCTTGCTCAGTGAATTGGACTCGACACCCCCTATTCACGGCCCAAGAATATATCTGACTAGTAAGAATCTTAAAACCTATGTATTGATATCTCTCTGTAAGTGAGTCAAGTGGGTGTAAAGTGACATAAACACAGCAGTGAAAAGCAGCTAAACCCCATTATAAAAATCAATTACTTTTAAAATCCTGTGAAACAAAGACAGTGAAAGAGAGAGAAATTCTTACAAAATTCGTTCAGGGGCTGTGATGCCACCTGGATTGACCATGTATAGACCCACAGCTGATTGAGACATAAGGGTGGACACTCTTGGGCCTGAGAGGTTTGGTGAGGTTGGGTGAGGAAACGCAGACCCTTTAAAGTAATACTGCGTGGTACCCATCCCATGGGTTTCAAATCTCCAGGTTCAAGGGCATCTTCCTACATCGAAAACATGCATGAGAAACCCAGAAGATGGTACACCGTGTGATCGGGAAAGGTTTCTAAAACGCACCTCATTTCTCATCTCCTTGTGCTCGGGTTCGCCATTCCAGCCGCTTTACTAGCAATCTCCCTCCTTGGAGAATCAGCACCTTTAACCTCCTGTTCCGTACAGGTTGCAATTTGTCCTGAGGATGAACGGGAAGAGGGGACAACAATGAGAGACTAGCTCTAGGTGTTGGGACAGGCACAGGTCACTCTATTTTCCCATCAGGAAGAAGAATTAAGCACAGGCTCAGCCTGCCGCCCGGGACCAGAATAGGGCCTGAAGCAATCCTGCGCTTTTGCGGCCAGCTCCCAAGAAAGCGAGTTGAAAAATGGAGCTCAGGGGCACTGCAATTCACAAACCTGCAGACTTATAAATGATCACTCTCGTCCACAAATATATTGAGGGAAGGCAACGAAGAGGATTTAAAGCAAGGCAGAATTGCAGGAAACAGATTTCAGGAGGGAGATACGAATCGCCTTTAAAGCACAGGAAAAGCGGCAAAACCTCGACAATGATGCCCTTGGCCAAAAAGGGCGTATGCGTTTTTTCCTGAATATATTCAGGAAAAAACGCATACGCCCTTTTTGGCCAACCAAACAACTTGGAAAGGCAAATCAGCGCTACAAAGAAGTCTCGCTTCCCATCGGTCAAAAGGGCCATGCTGAATAAAGTGTCAAAACCAGAAATGCAGGGCAGGCCATGAGGAAACGGGAGCCTTGCTACGATGATGGGCGGGATGTAAATTGCCAACAGCCACTCTGGAGAAGTGTACGGTGTGTCCTGAAACATCTAAAAAACTCAGCTTAGAGAGCATAGGGCAGTTCCACTCATGGGCGTATAAATTGGGAAAACTAAAAATCAGCAAGACACAGGCACCCCAACATTTAGGGCTGCTCTGTTGACAAGAACCTCCACTTCATTACACCTTAAATATCCCAGGAAAGAGAAAAATGGATAAAGAAGTTGTGGTCCTTATGTACAAAGGAATATCACTCAGCCATGAAATCAACGTCATAAGGCTAGTAGCAGCATGATGAGTGGATTTAGGTACGACGATTCTAAGTGAAATAAGTCACACAGAAAAAGACACTTATCATAAGATATCACTTATAGAGGGAATGAAAAAACCGCTACCCTTGAACTGAATTACAAAACAGAACAGAGTCACACTTTTACAAAACACACTATGGCTGCTGAAGGGGAAATGTGAGGTGGGGTGATGCATAAAACAAGGGTTTCAAATTAGCTCAGATACCGTTCCATAAACCCAATATGTAACAGACAAGACCTACTCCTTGCTCAGTGAATTGGACTCAACACCCCCTATTCACGGCCCAAGAATATATCTGATTAGTAAGAATCTTAAAACCTATGTATTGATATCTCTCTGTAAGTGAGTCAAGTGGGTGTAAAGTGACATAAACACAGCAGTGAAAAGCAGCTAAACCCCATTATAAAAATCAATTACTTTTAAAAACCTGTGAAACAAAGACAGTGAAAGAGAGAGAAATTCTTACAAAATTAGTTCAGGTGCTGTGATGCCACCTGGATTGACCATGTATAGACCCACAGCTGATTGAGACATAAGGGTGAACACTCTTGGGGCTGAGAGGTTTGGTGAGGTTGGGTGAGCAAACGCAGACCCTTTAAAGTAATACTGCGTGGTACCCATCCCATGGGTCCCAAATCTCCAGGTTCAAGGGCATCTTCCTACATCGAAAACATGCATGAGAAACCCAGAAGATGGTACACCGTGTGATCGGGAAAGGTTTCTAAAACACTCCTCATTTCTCATCTCCTTGTGCTCGGGTTCGCCATTCCAGCCAGTTTACTAGCAATCTCCCTCCTTGGAGAATCAGCACCTTTAACCTCCTGTTCCGTACAGGTTGCAATTTGTCCTGAGGATAAAAGGGAAGAGGGGGAACCAATGAGAGACTAGCTCTAGGTGTTGGGACAGGCACAGGTCACTCTATTTTCCCATCAGGAAGAAGAATTAAGCACAGGCTCAGCCTGCCGCCCGGGACCACAATAGGGCCTGAAGCAATCCTGCGCTTTTGCGGCCAGCTCCCAAGAAAGCGAGTTGAAAAATGGAGCTCAGGGGCACTGCAATTCACAAACCTGCAGACTTATAAATGATCACTCTCGTCCACAAATATATTGAGGGAAGGCAACGAAGAGGATTTGAAAGCAAGGCGGAATTGCAGGAAACAGATTTCAGAAGGGAGATTCGAATCGCCTTTAAAGCACAGGAAAAGCGGCAAAACCTCGACAATGATGCCCTTGGCCAAAAAGGGCGTATGCGTTTTTTCCTGAATATATTCAGGAAAAAACGCATACGCCCTTTTTGGCCAAGCAAGCAACCTGGAAAGGCAAATCAGCGCTACAAAGAAGTCTCGCTTCCCATCGGTCAAAAGGGCCAAGCTGAATAAAGTGTCAAAACCAGAAATGCAGGGCAGGCCATGGAGAAACGGGAGCCTTGCTACGCTGATGGGCGGGATGTAAATTGCCAACAGCCACTCTGGAGAAGTGTACGGTGTGTCCTGAAACATCTAAAAAACTCAGCTTAGAGAGCATAGGGCACTTCCACTCATGGGCGTATAAATTGGGAAAACTAAAAATCAGCAAGACACAGGCACCCCAACGTTTAGGGCTGCTCTGTTGACAAGAACCTCCACTTCGTTACACCTTAAATATCCCAGGAAAGAGAAAGATGGATAAATAAGTTGTGGTCCTTATGTACAATGGAATATCACTCAGACATGAAATCAACGTCATAAGGCTAGTAGCAGCATGATGAGAGGATTTAGGTACGACGATTCTAAGTGAAATAAGTCACACAGAAAAAGACACTTATCATAAGATATCACTTATAGAGGGAATGTAAAAACCGCTACCCTTGAACTGAATTACAAAACAGAACAAAGTCACACGTTTAGAAAACACTCTATGGCTGCTTAACGGGAAAGGTGAGGTGGGGTGATGCATAAAACAAGGGTTTCAAATTAGCTCAGATACCGTTCCATAAACCCAATATGTAATAGACAAGACCTACTCCTTGCTCAGTGAATTGGACTCGACACCCCCTATTCACGGCCCAAGAATATATCTGACTAGTAAGAATCTTAAAACCTATGTATTGATATCTCTCTGTAAGTGAGTCAAGTGGGTGTAAAGTGACATAAACACAGCAGTGAAAAGCAGCTAAACCCCATTATAAAAATCAATTACTTTTAAAATCCTGTGAAACAAAGACAGTGAAAGAGAGAGAAATTCTTACAAAATTCGTTCAGGGGCTGTGATGCCATCTGGATTGACCATGTATAGACCCACAGCTGATTGAGACATAAGGGTGGACACTCTTGGGGCTGAGAGGTTTGGTGAGGTTGGGTGAGCAAACGCAGACCCTTTAAAGTAATACTGCGTGGTACCCATCCCATGGGTCCCAAATCTCCAGGGTCAAGGCCATCTTCCTACATCGAAAACATGCATGAGGAACGCAGAAGATGGTACACCGTGTGATCGGGAAAGGTTTCTAAAACACACCTCATTTCTCATCTCCTTGTGCTCGGGTTCGCCATTCCAGCCGCTTTACTAGCAATCTCCCTCCTTGGAGAATCAGCACCTTTAACCTCCTGTTCCGTACAGGTTGCAATTTGTCCTGAGGATGAACGGGAAGAGGGGGAACCAATGAGAGACTAGCTCTAGGTGTTGGGACAGGCACAGGTCACTCTATTTTCCCATCAGGAAGAAGAATTAAGCACAGGCTCTGCCTGCCGCCCGGGACCAGAATAGGGCCTGAAGCAAACCTGCGCTTTTGCGGCCAGCTCCCAAGAAAGCGAGTTGAAAAATGGAGCTCAGGCGCACTGCAATTCACAAACCTGCAGACTTATAAATGTTCATTCTCGTCCACAAATATATTGAGGGAAGGCAACGAAGAGGATTTGAAAGCAAGGCAGAATTTCAGGAAACAGATTTCAGGAGGGAGATTCGAATCGCCTTTAAAGCACAAGAAAAGCGGCAAAACCTCGACAATGATGCCCTTGGCCAAAAACGGCGTATGCGTTTTTTCCTGAATATATTCAGGAAAAAACGCATACGCCCTTTTTGGCCAAGCAAGCAACCTGGAAAGGCAAATCAGCGCTACAAAGAAGTCTCGCTTCCCATCGGTCAAAAGGGCCAAGCTGAATAAAGTGTCAAAACCAGAACTGCAGGGCAGGCCATGGAGAAACGGGAGCCTTGCTACGCTGATGGGCGGGATGTAAATTGCCAACAGCTCTGGAGAAGTGTACGGTGTGTCCTGAGACATCTAAAAAACTCAGCTTAGAGAGCATAGGGCACTTCCACTCATGGGCGTATAAATTGGGAAAACTAAAAATCAGCAAGACACAGGCACCCCAACGTTTAGGGCTGCTCTGTTGACAAGAACCTCCACTTCGTTACACCTTAAATATCTCAGGAAAGAGAAAGATGGATAAATAAGTTGTGGTCCTTATGTACAATGGAATATCACTCAGACATGAAATCAACGTCATAAGGCTAGTAGCAGCATGATGAGAGGATTTAGGTACGACGATTCTAAGTGAAATAAGTCACACAGAAAAAGACACTTATCATAAGATATCACTTATAGAGGGAATGTAAAAACTGCTACCCTTGAACTGAATTACAAAACAGAACAAAGTCACACGTTTAGAAAACACACTATGGCTGCTTAACGGGAAAGGTGAGGTAGGGTGATGCATAAAACAAGGGTTTCAAATTAGCTCAGATACCGTTCCATAAACCCAATATGTAATAGACAAGACCTACTCCTTGCTCAGTGAATTGGACTCGACACCCCCTATTCACGGCCCAAGAATATATCTGACTAGTAAGAATCTTAAAACCTATGTATTGATATCTCTCTGTAAGTGAGTCAAGTGGGTGTAAAGTGACATAAACACAGCAGTGAAAAGCAGCTAAACCCCATTATAAAAATCAATTACTTTTAAAAACCTGTGAAACAAAGACAGTGAAAGAGAGAGAAATTCTTACAAAATTCGTTCAGGGGCTGTGATGCCACCTGGATTGACCATGTATAGACCCACAGCTGATTGAGACATAAGGGTGGACACTCTTGGGGCTGAGAGGTTTGGTGAGGTTGGGTGAGCAAACGCAGACCCTTTAAAGTAATACTGCGTGGTACCCATCCCATGGGTCCCAAATCTCCAGGTTCAAGGCCATCTTCCTACATCGAAAACATGCATGAGGAACCCAGAAGATGGTACACCGTGTGATCGGGAAAGGTTTCTAAAACACACCTCATTTCTCATCTCCTTGTGCTCGGGTTCGCCATTCCAGCCGCTTTACTAGCAATCTCCCTCCTTGGAGAATCAGCACCTTTAACCTCCTGTTCGGTACAGGTTGCAATTTGTCCTGAGGTTGAACGGGAAGAGGGGGAACCAATGAGAGACTAGCTCTAGGTGTTGGGACAGGCACAGGTCACTCTATTTTCCCATCAGGAAGAAGAATTAAGCACAGGCTCAGCCTGCCGCCCGGGACCAGAATAGGGCCTGAAGCAAACCTGCGCTTTTGCGGCCAGCTCCCAAGAAAGCGAGTTGAAAAATGGAGCTCAGGCGCACTGCAATTCACAAACCTGCAGACTTATAAATGTTCACTCTCGTCCACAAATATATTGAGGGAAGGCAACGAAGAGGATTTGAAAGCAAGGCAGAATTGCAGGAAACAGATTTCAGGAGGGAGATTCGAATCGCCTTTAAAGCACAAGAAAAGTGGCAAAACCTCGACAATGATGCCCTTTGCCAAAAACGGCGTATGCGTTTTTTCCTGAATATATTCAGGAAAAAACGCATACGCCCTTTTTGGCCAACCAAGCAACCTGGAAAGGCAAATCAGCGCTACAAAGAAGTCTCGCTTCCCATCGGTCAAAAGGGCCATGCTGAATAAAGTGTCAAAACCAGAAATGCAGGACAGGCCATGGAGAAACGGGAGCCTTGCTACGCTGATGGGCGGGATGTAAATTGCCAACAGCCACTCTGGAGAAGTGTACGGTGTGTCCTGAAACATCTAAAAAACTCAGCTTAGAGAGCATAGGGCACTTCCACTCATGGGCGTATAAATTGGGAAAACTAAAAATCAGCAAGACACAGGCACCCCAACGTTTAGGGCTGCTCTGTTGACAAGAACCTCCACTTCGTTACACCTTAAATATCTCAGGAAAGAGAAAGATGGATAAATAAGTTGTGGTCCTTATGTACAATGGAATATCACTCAGCCATGAAATCAACGTCATAAGGCTAGTAGCAGCATGATGAGAGGATTTAGGTACGACGATTCTAAGTGAAATAAGTCACACAGAAAAAGACACTTATCATAAGATATCACTTATAGAGGGAATGTAAAAACCGCTACCCTTGAACTGAATTACAAAACAGAACAGAGTCACACGTTTAGAAAACACACTATGGCTGCTTAACGGGAAAGGTGAGGTAGGGTGATGCATAAAACAAGGGTTTCAAATTAGCTCAGATACCGTTCCATAAACCCAATATGTAATAGACAAGACATACTCCTTGCTCAGTGAATTGGACTCGACACCCCCTATTCACGGCCCAAGAATATATCTGACTAGTAAGAATCTTAAAACCTATGTATTGATATCTCTCTGTAAGTGAGTCAAGTGGGTGTAAAGTGACATAAACACAGCAGTGAAAAGCAGCTAAACCCCATTATAAAAATCAATTACTTTTAAAATCCTGTGAAACAAAGACAGTGAAAGAGAGAGAAATTCTTACAAAATTCGTTCAGGGGCTGTGATGCCACCTGGATTGACCATGTATAGACCCACAGCTGATTGAGACATAAGGGTGGACACTCTTGGGGCTGAGAGGTTTGGTGAGGTTGGGTGAGGAAACGCAGACCCTTTAAAGTAATACTGCGTGGTACCCATCCCATGGGTTTCAAATCTCCAGGTTCAAGGCCATCTTCCTACATCGAAAACATGCATGAGAAACCCAGAAGATGGTACACCGTGTGATCGCGAAAGGTTTCTAAAACGCACCTCATTTCTCATCTCCTTGTGCTCGGGTTCGCCATTACAGCTGCTTTACTAGCAATCTCCCTCCTTGGAGAATCAGCACCTTTAACCTCCTGTTCCGTACAGGTTGCAATTTGTCCTGAGGATGAACGGGAAGAGGGGACAACAATGAGAGACTAGCTCTAGGTGTTGGGACAGGCACAGGTCACTCTATTTTCCCATCAGGAAGAAGAATTAAGCACAGGCTCAGCCTGCCGCCCGGGACCAGAATAGGGCCTGAAGCAATCCTGCGCTTTTGCGGCCAGCTCCCAAGAAAGCGAGTTGAAAAATGGAGCTCAGGGGCACTGCAATTCACAAACCTGCAGACTTATAAATGATCACTCTCGTCCACAAATATATTGAGGGAAGGCAACGAAGAGGATTTAAAGCAAGGCAGAATTGCAGGAAACAGATTTCAGGAGGGAGATACGAATCGCCTTTAAAGCACAGGAAAATCGGCAAAACCTCGACAATGATGCCCTTGGCCAAAAAGGGCGTATGCGTTTTTTCCTGAATATATTCAGGAAAAAACGCATACGCCCTTTTTGGCCAACCAAGCAACTTGGAAAGGCAAATCAGCGCTACAAAGAAGTCTCGCTTCCCATCGGTCAAAAGGGCCATGCTGAATAAAGTGTCAAAACCAGAAATGCAGGGCAGGCCATGAGGAAACGGGAGCCTTGCTACGATGATGGGCGGGATGTAAATTAGCCAACAGCCACTCTGGAGAAGTGTACGGTGTGTCCTGAAACATCTAAAAAACTCAGCTTAGAGAGCATAGGGCACTTCCACTCATGGGCGTATAAATTGGGAAAACTAAAAATCAGCAAGACACAGGCACCCCAACATTTAGGGCTGCTCTGTTGACAAGAACCTCCACTTCGTTACACCTTAAATATCCCAGGAAAGAGAAAAATGGATAAAGAAGTTGTGGTCCTTATGTACAAAGGAATATCACTCAGCCATGAAATCAACGTCATAAGGCTAGTAGCAGCATGATGAGTGGATTTAGGTACGACGATTCTAAGTGAAATAAGTCACACAGAAAAAGACACTTATCATAAGGTATCACTTATAGAGGGAATGTAAAAACCGCTACCCTTGAACTGAATTACAAAACAGAACAGAGTCACACTTTTACAAAACACACTATGGCTGCTTAAGGGGAAATGTGAGGTGGGGTGATGCATAAAACAAGGGTTTCAAATTAGCTCAGATACCGTTCCATAAACCCAATATGTAACAGACAAGACCTACTCCTTGCTCAGTGAATTGGACTCAACACCCCCTATTCACGGCCCAAGAATATATCTGATTAGTAAGAATCTTAAAACCTATGTATTGATATCTCTCTGTAAGTGAGTCAAGTGGGTGTAAAGTGACATAAACACAGCAGTGAAAAGCAGCTAAACCCCATTATAAAAATCAATTACTTTTAAAAACCTGTGAAACAAAGACAGTGAAAGAGAGAGAAATTCTTACAAAATTCGTTCAGGGGCTGTGATGCCACCTGGATTGACCATGTATAGACCCACAGCTGATTGAGACATAAGGGTGAACACTCTTGGGGCTGAGAGGTTTGGTGAGGTTGGGTGAGCAAACGCAGACCCTTTAAAGTAATACTGCGTGGTACCCATCCCATGGGTCCCAAATCTCCAGGTTCAAGGGCATCTTCCTACATCGAAAACATGCATGAGAAACCCAGAAGATGGTACACCGTGTGATCGGGAAAGGTTTCTAAAACACTCCTCATTTCTCATCTCCTTGAGCTCGGGTTCGCCATTCCAGCCAGTTTACTAGCAATCTCCCTCCTTGGAGAATCAGCACCTTTAACCTCCTGTTCCGTACAGGTTGCAATTTATCCTGAGGATAAAAGGGAAGAGGGGGAACCAATGAGAGACTAGCTCTAGGTGTTGGGACAGGCACAGGTCACTCTATTTTCCCATCAGGAAGAAGAATTAAGCACAGGCTCAGCCTGCCCCCCGGGACCACTATAGGGCCTGAAGCAATCCTGCGCTTTTGCGGCCAGCTCCCAAGAAAGCGAGTTGAAAAATGGAGCTCAGGCGCACTGCAATTCACAAACCTGCAGACTTATAAATGTTCACTCTCGTCCACAAATATATTGAGGGAAGGGAACGAAGAGGATTTGAAAGCAAGGCAGAATTGCAGGAAACAGATTTCAGGAGGGAGATTCGAATCGCCTTTAAAGCACAGGAAAAGCGGCAAAACCTCGACAATGATGCCCTTGGCCAAAAAGGGCGTATGCGTTTTTTCCTGAATATATTCAGGAAAAAACGCATACGCCCTTTTTGGCCAACCAACCAACCTGGAAAGGCAAATCAGCGCTACAAAGAAGTCTCGCTTCCCATCGGTCAAAAGGGCCATGCTGAATAAAGTGTCAAAACCAGAAATGCAGGGCAGGCCATGGAGAAACGGGAGCCTTGCTAAGCTGATGGGCGGTATGTAAGTTGCCAACAGCCACTCTGGAGAAGTGTACGGTGTGTCCTGAAACATCTAAAAAACTCAGCTTAGGGAGCACATGGCACTTCCACTCATGGGCGTATAAATTGGGAAAACTAAAAATCAGCAAGACACAGGCACCCCAACGTTTAGGGCTGCTCTGTTGACAAGAACCTCCACTTCGTTACACCTTAAATATCTCAGGAAAGAGAAAAATGGATAAATAAGTTGTGGTCCTTATGTACAATGGAATATCACTCAGCCATGAAATCAACGTCATAAGGCTAGTAGCAGCATGATGAGAGGATTTAGGTACGACGATTCTAAGTGAAATAAGTCACAGAGAAAAAGACACTTATCATAAGATATCACTTATAGAGGGAATGTAAAAACCGCTACCCTTGAACTGAATTACAAAACAGAACAGAGTCACACGTTTAGAAAACACACTATGGCTGCTTAACGGGAAAGGTGAGGTGGGGTGATGCATAAAACAATGGTTTCAAATTAGCTCAGATACCGTTCCATAAACCCAATATGTAATAGACAAGACCTACTCCTTGCTCAGTGAATTGGACTCGACACCCCCTATTCACGGCCCAAGAATATATCTGAGTAGTAAGAATCTTAAAACCTATGTATTGATATCTCTCTGTAAGTGAGTCAAGTGGGTGTAAAGTGACATAAACACAGCAGTGAAAAGCAGCTAAACCCCATTATAAAAATCAATTACTTTTAAAATCCTGTGAAACAAAGACAGTGAAAGAGAGAGAAATTCTTACAAAATTCGTTCAGGGGCTGTGATGCCACCTGGATTGACCATGTATAGACCCACAGCTGATTCAGACATAAGGGTGGACACTCTTGGGGCTGAGAGGTTTGGTGAGGTTGGGTGAGCAAACGCAGACCCTTTAAAGTAATACTGCGTGGTACCCATCCCATGGGTCCCAAATCTCCAGGTTCAAGGGCATCTTCCTACATCGAAAACATGCATGAGAAACCCAGAAGATGGTACACCGTGTGATCGAGAAATGTTTCTAAAACACACCTCATTTCTCATCTCCTTGTGCTCGGGTTCGCCATTCCAGCCGCTTTACTAGCAATCTCCCTCCTTGGAGAATCAGCACCTTTAACCTCCTGTTCCGTACAGGTTGCAATTTGTCCTGAGGATGAACGGGAAGAGGGGGAACCAATGAGAGACTAGCTCTAGGTGTTGGGACAGGCACAGGTCACTCTATTTTCCCATTAGGAAGAAGAATTAAGCACAGGCTCAGCCTGCCGCCCAGGACCAGAATAGGGCCTGAAGCAATCCTGCGCTTTTGCGGCCAGCTCCCAAGAAAGCGAGTTGAAAAATGGAGCTCAGGGGCACTGCAATTCACAAACCTGCAGACTTATAAATGATCACTCTCGTCCACAAATATATTGAGGGAAGGCAACGAAGAGGATTTGAAAGCAAGGCAGAATTGCAGGAAACAGATTTCAGGAGGGAGATTTGAATCGCCTTTAAAGCACAGGAAAAGCGGCAAAACCTCGACAATGATGCCCTTGGCCAAAAAGGGCGTATGCGTTTTTTCCTGAATATATTCAGGAAAAAACGCATACGCCCTTTTTGGCCAACCAACCAACCTGGAAAGGCAAATCAGCGCTACAAAGAAGTCTCGCTTCCCATCGGTCAAAAGGGCCATGCTGAATAAAGTGTCAAAACCAGAAATGCAGGGCAGGCCATGGAGAAACGGGAGCCTTGCTAAGCTGATGGGCGGTATGTAAGTTGCCAACAGCCACTCTGGAGAAGTGTACGGTGTGTCCTGAAACATCTAAAAAACTCAGCTTAGGGAGCACAGGGCACTTCCACTCATGGGCGTATAAATTGGGAAAACTAAAAATCAGCAAGACACAGGCACCCCAACGTTTAGGGCTGCTCTGTTGACAAGAACCTCCACTTCGTTACACCTTAAATATCTCAGGAAAGAGAAAAATGGATAAATAAGTTGTGGTCCTTATGTACAATGGAATATCACTCAGCCATGAAATCAACGTCATAAGGCTAGTAGCAGCATGATGAGAGGATTTAGGTACGACGATTCTAAGTGAAATAAGTCACAGAGAAAAAGACACTTATCATAAGATATCACTTATAGAGGGAATGTAAAAACCGCTACCCTTGAACTGAATTACAAAACAGAACAGAGTCACACGTTTAGAAAACACACTATGGCTGCTTCACGGGAAAGGTGAGGTGGGGTGATGCATAAAACAAGGGTTTCAAATTAGCTCAGATACCGTTCCATAAACCCAATATGTAATAGACAAGACCTACTCCTTGCTCAGTGAATTGGACTCGACACCCCCTAATCACGGCCCAAGAATATATCTGACTAGTAAGAATCTTAAAACCTATGTATTGATATCTCTCTGTAAGTGAGTCAAGTGGGTGTAAAGTGACATAAACACAGCAGTGAAAAGCAGCTAAACCCCATTATAAAAATCAATTACTTTTAAAATCCTGTGAAACAAAGACAGTGAAAGGGAGAGAAATTCTTACAAAATTCGTTCAGGGGCTGTGATGCCACCTGGATTGACCATGTATAGACCCACAGCTGATTGAGACATAAGGGTGGACACTCTTGGGGCTGAGAGGTTTGGTGAGGTTGGGTGAGCAAACGCAGACCCTTTAAAGTAATACTGCGTGGTACCCATCCTATGGGTCCCAAATCTCCAGGTTCAAGGGCATCTTCCTACATCGAAAACATGCATGAGAAACCCAGAAGATGGTACACCGTGTGATCGGGAAAGGTTTCTAAAACACACCTCATTTCTCATCTCCTTGTGCTCGGGTTCGCCATTCCAGCCGCTTTACTAGCAATCTCCCTCCTTGGAGAATCAGCACCTTTAACCTCCTGTTCCGTACAGGTTGCAATTTGTCCGGAGGATGACCGGGAAGAGGGGGAACCAATGAGAGACTAGCTCTAGGTGTTGGGACAGGCACAGGTCACTCTATTTTCCCATCAGGAAGAAGAATTAAGCACAGGCTCAGCCTGCCGCCCAGGACCAGAATAGGGCCTGAAGCAATCCTGCGCTTTTGCGGCCAGCTCCCAAGAAAGCGAGTTGAAAAATGGAGCTCAGGGGCACTGCAATTCACAAACCTGCAGACTTGTAAATGATCACTCTCGTCCACAAATATATTGAGGGAAGGCAACGAAGAGGATTTGAAAGCAAGGCGGAATTGCAGGAAACAGATTTCAGGAGGGAGATACGAATCGCCTTTAAAGCACAGGAAAAGCGGCAAAACCTCGACAATGATGCCCTTGGCCAAAAAGGGCGTATGCCTTTTTTCCTGAATATATTCAGGAAAAAACGCATACGCCCTATTTGGCCAAGCAAGCAACCTGGAAAGGCAAATCAGCGCTACAAAGAAGTCTCGCTTCCCATCGGTCAAAAGGGCCATGCTGAATAAAGTGTCAAAACCAGAAATGCAGGGCAGGCCATTTAGAAACGGGAGCCTTGCTACGCTGAAGGGCAGGATGTAAATTGCCAACAGCCACTCTGGTGAAGTGTACGGTGTGTCCTGAAACATCTAAAAAACTCAGCTTAGAGAGCATCGGGCACTTCCACTCATGGGCGTATAAATTGGGAAAACTAAAAATCAGCAAGACACAGGCACCCCAAAGTTTAGGGCTGCTCTGTTGACAAGAACCTCCACTTCGTTACACCTTAAATATCCCAGGAAAGAGAAAAATGGATAAAGAAGTTGTGGTCCTTATGTACAATGGAATATCACTCAGCCATGAAGTCAACGTCATAAGGCTAGTAGCAGCATGATGAGTGGATTTAGGTACGACGATTCTAAGTGAAATAAGTCACACAGAAAAAGACACTTATCATAAGATATCACTTATAGAGGGAATGTAAAAACCGCTACCCTTGAACTGAATTACAAAACAGAACAGAGTCACACGTTTAGAAAACACACTATGGCTGCTTAACGGGAAAGGTGAGGTGGGGTGATGCATAAAACAAGGGTTTCAAATTAGCTCAGATACCGTTCCATAAACCCAATATGTAATAGACAAGACCTACTCCTTGCTCAGTGAATTGGACTCAACACCCCCTATTCACGGCCCAAGAATATAGCTGACTAGTAAGAATCTTAAAACCTATGTATTGATATCTCTCTGTAAGTGAGTCAAGTGGGTGTAAAGTGACATAAACACAGCAGTGAAAAGCAGCTAAATCCCATTATAAAAATCAATTACTTTTAAAAACCTGTGAAACAAAGACAGTGAAAGAGAGAGAAATTCTTACAAAATTCGTTCAGGGACTGTGATGCCACCTGGATTGAACATGTATAGACCCACAGCTGATTGAGACATAAGGGTGGACACTCTTGGGGCTGAGAGGTTTGGTGAGGTTGGGTGAGCAAACGCAGACCCTTTAAAGTAATACTGCATGCTACCCATCCCATGGGTCCCAAATCTCCAGGTTCAAGGGCATCTTCCTACATCGAAAACATGCATGAGGAACCCAGAAGATGGTACACCGTGTGATCGGGAATGGTTTCTAAAACACACCTCATTTCTCATCTCCTTGTGCTCGGGTTCGCCATTCCAGCCGCTTTACTAGCAATCTCCCTCCTTGGAGAATCAGCACCTTTAACCTCCTGTTCCGTACAGGTTGCAATTTGTCCTGAGGATGAACGGGAAGAGGGGGAACCAATGAGAGACTAGCTCTAGGTGTTGGGACAGGCACAGGTCACTCTATTTTCCCATCAGGAAGAAGAATTAAGCACAGGCTCAGCCTGCCGCCCGGGACCAGAATAGGGCCTGAAGCAATCCTGCGCTTTTGCGGCCAGCTCCCAAGAAAGCGAGTTGAAAAATGGAGCTCAGGGGCACTGCAATTCACAAACCTGCAGACTTATAAATGATCACTCTCGTCCACAAATATATTGAGTGAAGGCAACGAAGAGGATTTGAAAGCAAGCCAGAATTGCAGGAAACAGATTTCAGGAGGGAGATTCGAATCGCCTTTAAAGCACATGAAAAGCGGCAAAACCTCGACAATGATGCCCTTGGCCAAAAAGGCGTATGCGTTTTTTCCTGAATATATTCAGGAAAAAACGCATACGCCCTTTTTGGCCAAGCAAGCAACCGGGAAAGGCAAATCAGCGCTACAAAAAGTCTCGCTTCCCATTGGTCAAAAGAGCCATGCTGAATAAAGTGTCAAAACCAGAAATGCAGGGCAGGCCATGGAGAAACGGGAGGCTTGCTACGCTAATGGGCGGGATGTAAATTGCCAACAGCCACTCTGGTGAAGTGTACGGTGTGTCCTGATACATCTAAAAAACTCAGCTTAGAGAGCATAGGGCACTTCCACTCATGGGCGTATAAATTGGGAAAACTAAAAATCAGCAAGACACAGGCACACCAACGTTTAGGGCTGCTCTGTTGACAAGAACCTCCACTTCGTTACACCTTAAATATCCCAGGAAAGAGAAAAATGGATAAAGAAGTTGTGGTCCTTATGTACAATGGAATATCACTCAGCCATGAAATCAACGTCATAAGGCTAGTAGCAGCATGATGAGTGGATTTAGGTACGACGATTCTAAGTGAAATAAGTTACACAGAAAAAGACACTTATCATAGGATATCACTTATAGAGGGAATGTAAAAACCGCTACCCTTGAACTGAATTACAAAACAGAACAGAGTCACACGTTTAGAAAACACACTATGATTTAATATTTCTTATAGTCCCTTTTTTTTTTTTTTCCACTGAACGTCTTCTTCCTTATTACCTAAAAAAAAAAAAAAAAAAAAAAAAAAAGAAAACACACTATGGCTGCTTAACGGGAAAGGTGAGGTGGGGTGATGCATAAAACAAGGGTTTCAAATTAGCTCAGATACCGTTCCATAAACCCAATATGTAATAGACAAGACCTACTCCTTGCTCAGTGAATTGGACTCAACACCCCCTATTCACGGCCCAAGAATATATCTGACTAGTAAGAATCTTAAAACCTATGTATTGATATCTCTCTGTAAGTGAGTCAAGTGGGTGTAAAGTGACATAAACACAGCAGTGAAAGCAGCTAAACCCCATTATAAAAATCAATTACTTTTAAAAACCTGTGAAACAAAGACAGTGAAAGAGAGAGAAATTCTTACAAAATTCGTTCAGGGGCTGTGATGCCACCTGGATTGACCATGTATAGACCCACAGCTGATTGAGACATAAGGGTGGACACTCTTGGGGCTGAGAGGTTTGGTGAGGTTGGGTGAGCAAACGCAGACCCTTTAAAGTAATACTGCGTGTTACCCATCCTATGGGTCCCAAATCTCCAGGTTCAAGGCCATCTTCCTACATCGAAAACATGCATGAGGAACCCAGAAGATGGTACACCGTGTGATCGGGAAAGGTTTCTAAAACACACCTCATTTCTCATCTCCTTGTGCTCGGGTTCGCCATTCCAGCCGCTTTACTAGCAATCTCCCTCCTTGGAGAATCAGCACCTTTAACCTCCTGTTCCGTACAGGTTGCAATTTGTCCTGAGGATGAACGGGAAGAGGGGGAACCAATGAGAGACTAGCTCTAGGTGTTGGGACAGGCACAGGTCACTCTATTTTCCCATCAGGAAGAAGAATTAAGCACAGGCTCAGCCTGCCGCCCGGGACCAGAATAGGGCCTGAAGCAAACCTGCGCTTTTGCGGCCAGCTCCCAAGAAAGCGAGTTGAAAAATGGAGCTCAGGCGCACTGCAATTCACAAACCTGCAGACTTATAAATGTTCACTCTCGTCCACAAATATATTGAGGGAAGGCAACGAAGAGGATTTGAAAGCAAGGCAGAATTGCAGGAAACAGATTTCAGGAGGGAGATTCGAATCGCCTTTAAAGCACAAGAAAAGCGGCAAAACCTCGACAATGATGCCCTTGGCCAAAAACGGCGTATTCGTTTTTTCCTGAATATATTCAGGAAAAAACGCATACGCCCTTTTTGGCCAACCAAGCAACCTGGAAAGGCAAATCAGCGCTACAAAGAAGTCTCGCTTCCCATCGGTCAAAAGGGCCAAGCTGAATAAAGTGTCAAAACCAGAAATGCAGGGCAGGCCATGGAGAAACGGGAGCCTTGCTACGCTGATGGGCGGGATGTAAATTGCCAACAGCCACTCTGGAGAAGTGTACGGTGTGTCCTGAAACATCTAAAAAACTCAGCTTAGAGAGCATAGGGCACTTCCACTCATGGGCGTATAAATTGGGAAAACTAAAATCAGCAAGACACAGGCACCCCAACGTTTAGGTCTGCTCTGTTGACAAGAACCTCCACTTCGTTACACCTTAAATATCTCAGGAAAGAGAAAGATGGATAAATAAGTTGTGGTCCTTATGTACAATGGAATATCACTCAGCCATGAAATCAACGTCATAAGGCTAGTAGCAGCATGATGAGAGGATTTAGGTACGACGATTCTAAGTGAAATAAGTCACACAGAAAAAGACACTTATCATAAGATATCACTTATAGAGGGAATGTAAAAACCGCTACCCTTGAACTGAATTACAAAACAGAACAGTCACACGTTTAGAAAACACACTATGGCTGCTTAACGGGAAAGGTGAGGTGGGGTGATGCATAAAACAAGGGTTTCAAATTAGCTCAGATACCGTTCCATAAACCCAATATTTAATAGACAAGACCTACTCCTTGCTCAGTGAATTGGACTCGACACCCCCTATTCACGGCCCAAGAATATATCTGACTAGTAAGAATCTTAAAACCTATGTATTGATATCTCTCTGTAAGTGAGTCAAGTGGGTGTAAAGTGACATAAACACAGCAGTGAAAAGCAGCTAAACCCCATTATAAAAATCAATTACTTTTAAAAACCTGTGAAAAAAAGACAGTGAAAGAGAGAGAAATTCTAACAAAATTCGTTCAGGGGCTGTGATGCCACCTGGATTGACCATGTATAGACCCACAGCTGATTGAGACATAAGGGTGGACACTCTTGGGGCTGAGAGGTTTGGTGAGGTTGGGTGAGGAAACGCAGACCCTTTAAAGTAATACTGCGTGGTACCCATCCCATGGGTTCCAAATCTCCAAGTTCAAGGGCATCTTCCTACATCGAAAACATGCATGAGAAACCCAGAAGATGGTACACCGTGTGATCGCGAAAGGTTTCTAAAACGCACCTCATTTCTCATCTCCTTGTGCTCGGGTTCGCCATTCCAGCTGCTTTACTAGCAATCTCCCTCCTTGGAGAATCAGCACCTTTAACCTCCTGTTCCGTACAGGTTGCAATTTGTCCTGAGGATGAACGGGAAGAGGGGAAAACAATGAGAGACTAGCTCTAGGTGTTGGGACAGGCACAGGTCACTCTATTTTCCCATTAGGAAGAAGAATTAAGCACAGGCTCAGCCTGCCGCCCAGGACCAGAATAGGGCCTGAAGCAATCCTGCGCTTTTGCGGCCAGCTCCCAAGAAAGCGAGTTGAAAAATGGAGCTCAGGGGCACTGCAATTCACAAACCTGCAGACTTATAAATGATCACTCTCGTCCACAAATATATTGAGGGAAGGCAACGAAGAGGATTTGAAAGCAAGGCAGAATTGCAGGAAACAGATTTCAGGAGGGAGATTTGAATCGCCTTTAAAGCACAGGAAAAGCGGCAAAACCTCGACAATGATGCCCTTGGCCAAAAAGGGCGTATGCGTTTTTTCCTGAATATATTCAGGAAAAAACGCATACGCCCTTTTTGGCCAACCAAGCAACCTGGAAAGGCAAATCAGCGCTACAAAGAAGTCTCACTTCCCATCGGTCAAAAGGGCCATGCTGAATAAAGTGTCAAAACCAGAAATGCAGGGCAGGCCATTTAGAAACGGGAGCCTTGCTACGCTGAAGGGCGGGATGTAAATTGCCAACAGCCACTCTGGTGAAGTGTACGGTGTGTCCTGAAACATCTAAAAAACTCAGCTTAGAGAGCATAGGGCACTTCCACTCATGGGCGTATAAATTGGGAAAACTAAAAATCAGCAAGACACAGGCACCCCAACGTTTAGGGCTGCTCTGTTGACAAGAACCTCCACTTCGTTACACCTTAAATATCCCAGGAAAGAGAAAAATGGATAAAGAAGTTGTGGTCCTTATGTACAATGGAATATCACTCAGCCATGAAATCAACGTCATAAGGCTAGTAGCAGCATGATGAGTGGATTTAGGTACGATGATTCTAAGTGAAATAAGTCACAGAGAAAAAGACACTTATCATAAGATATCACTTATAGAGGGAATGTAAAAACCGCTACCCTTGAACTGAATTACAAAACAGAACAGAGTCACACGTTTAGAAAACACACTATGGCTGCTTCACGGGAAAGGTGAGGTGGGGTGATGCATAAAACAAGGGTTTCAAATTAGCTCAGATACCGTTCCATAAACCCAATATGTAATAGACAAGACCTACTCCTTGCTCAGTGAATTGGACTCGACACCCCCTAATCACGGCCCAAGAATATATCTGACTAGTAAGAATCTTAAAACCTATGTATTGATATCTCTCTGTAAGTGAGTCAAGTGGGTGTAAAGTGACATAAACACAGCAGTGAAAAGCAGCTAAACCCCATTATAAAAATCAATTACTTTTAAAATCCTGTGAAACAAAGACAGTGAAAGGGAGAGAAATTCTTACAAAATTCGTTCAGGGGCTGTGATGCCACCTGGATTGACCATGTATAGACCCACAGCTGATTGAGACATAAGGGTGGACACTCTTGGGGCTGAGAGGTTTGGTGAGGTTGGGTGAGCAAACGCAGACCCTTTAAAGTAATACTGCGTGGTACCCATCCTATGGGTCCCAAATCTCCAGGTTCAAGGGCATCTTCCTACATCGAAAACATGCATGAGAAACCCAGAAGATGGTACACCGTGTGATCGGGAAAGGTTTCTAAAACACACCTCATTTCTCATCTCCTTGTGCTCGGGTTCGCCATTCCAGCCGCTTTACTAGCAATCTCCCTCCTTGGAGAATCAGCACCTTTAACCTCCTGTTCCGTACAGGTTGCAATTTGTCCTGAGGATGACCGGGAAGAGGGGGAACCAATGAGAGACTAGCTCTAGGTGTTGGGACAGGCACAGGTCACTCTATTTTCCCATCAGGAAGAAGAATTAAGCACAGGCTCAGCCTGCCGCCCAGGACCAGAATAGGGCCTGAAGCAATCCTGCGCTTTTGCGGCCAGCTCCCAAGAAAGCGAGTTGAAAAATGGAGCTCAGGGGCACTGCAATTCACAAACCTGCAGACTTATAAATGATCACTCTCGTCCACAAATATATTGAGGGAAGGCAACGAAGAGGATTTGAAAGCAAGGCGGAATTGCAGGAAACAGATTTCAGGAGGGAGATACGAATCGCCTTTAAAGCACAGGAAAAGCGGCAAAACCTCGACAATGATGCCCTTGGCCAAAAAGGGCGTATGCCTTTTTTCCTGAATATATTCAGGAAAAAACGCATACGCCCTATTTGGCCAAGCAAGCAACCTGGAAAGGCAAATCAGCGCTACAAAGAAGTCTCGCTTCCCATCGGTCAAAAGGGCCATGCTGAATAAAGTGTCAAAACCAGAAATGCAGGGCAGGCCATTTAGAAACGGGAGCCTTGCTACGCTGAAGGGCAGGATGTAAATTGCCAACAGCCACTCTGGTGAAGTGTACGGTGTGTCCTGAAACATCTAAAAAACTCAGCTTAGAGAGCATCGGGCACTTCCACTCATGGGCGTATAAATTGGGAAAACTAAAAATCAGCAAGACACAGGCACCCCAAAGTTTAGGGCTGCTCTGTTGACAAGAACCTCCACTTCGTTACACCTTAAATATCCCAGGAAAGAGAAAAATGGATAAAGAAGTTGTGGTCCTTATGTACAATGGAATATCACTCAGCCATGAAGTCAACGTCATAAGGCTAGTAGCAGCATGATGAGTGGATTTAGGTACGACGATTCTAAGTGAAATAAGTCACACAGAAAAAGACACTTATCATAAGATATCACTTATAGAGGGAATGTAAAAACCGCTACCCTTGAACTGAATTACAAAACAGAACAGAGTCACACGTTTAGAAAACACACTATGGCTGCTTAACGGGAAAGGTGAGGTGGGGTGATGCATAAAACAAGGGTTTCAAATTAGCTCAGATACCGTTCCATAAACCCAATATGTAATAGACAAGACCTACTCCTTGCTCAGTGAATTGGACTCAACACCCCCTATTCACGGCCCAAGAATATAGCTGACTAGTAAGAATCTTAAAACCTATGTATTGATATCTCTCTGTAAGTGAGTCAAGTGGGTGTAAAGTGACATAAACACAGCAGTGAAAGCAGCTAAACCCCATTATAAAAATCAATTACTTTTAAAAACCTGTGAAACAAAGACAGTGAAAGAGAGAGAAATTCTTACAAAATTCGTTCAGGGGCTGTGATGCCACCTGGATTGACCATGTATAGACCCACAGCTGATTGAGACATAAGGGTGGACACTCTTGGGGCTGAGAGGTTTGGTGAGGTTGGGTGAGCAAACGCAGACCCTTTAAAGTAATACTGCGTGTTACCCATCCTATGGGTCCCAAATCTCCAGGTTCAAGGCCATCTTCCTACATCGAAAACATGCATGAGGAACCCAGAAGATGGTACACCGTGTGATCGGGAAAGGTTTCTAAAACACACCTCATTTCTCATCTCCTTGTGCTCGGGTTCGCCATTCCAGCCGCTTTACTAGCAATCTCCCTCCTTGGAGAATCAGCACCTTTAACCTCCTGTTCCGTACAGGTTGCAATTTGTCCTGAGGATGAACGGGAAGAGGGGGAACCAATGAGAGACTAGCTCTAGGTGTTGGGACAGGCACAGGTCACTCTATTTTCCCATCAGGAAGAAGAATTAAGCACAGGCTCAGCCTGCCGCCCGGGACCAGAATAGGGCCTGAAGCAAACCTGCGCTTTTGCGGCCAGCTCCCAAGAAAGCGAGTTGAAAAATGGAGCTCAGGCGCACTGCAATTCACAAACCTGCAGACTTATAAATGTTCACTCTCGTCCACAAATATATTGAGGGAAGGCAACGAAGAGGATTTGAAAGCAAGGCAGAATTGCAGGAAACAGATTTCAGGAGGGAGATTCGAATCGCCTTTAAAGCACAAGAAAAGCGGCAAAACCTCGACAATGATGCCCTTGGCCAAAAACGGCGTATTCGTTTTTTCCTGAATATATTCAGGAAAAAACGCATACGCCCTTTTTGGCCAACCAAGCAACCTGGAAAGGCAAATCAGCGCTACAAAGAAGTCTCGCTTCCCATCGGTCAAAAGGGCCAAGCTGAATAAAGTGTCAAAACAAGAAATGCAGGGCAGGCCATGGAGAAACGGGAGCCTTGCTACGCTGATGGGCGGGATGTAAATTGCCAACAGCCACTCTGGAGAAGTGTACGGTGTGTCCTGAAACATCTAAAAAACTCAGCTTAGAGAGCATAGGGCACTTCCACTCATGGGCGTATAAATTGGGAAAACTAAAATCAGCAAGACACAGGCACCCCAACGTTTAGGTCTGCTCTGTTGACAAGAACCTCCACTTCGTTACACCTTAAATATCTCAGGAAAGAGAAAGATGGATAAATAAGTTGTGGTCCTTATGTACAATGGAATATCACTCAGCCATGAAATCAACGTCATAAGGCTAGTAGCAGCATGATGAGAGGATTTAGGTACGACGATTCTAAGTGAAATAAGTCACACAGAAAAAGACACTTATCATAAGATATCACTTATAGAGGGAATGTAAAAACCGCTACCCTTGAACTGAATTACAAAACAGAACAGTCACACGTTTAGAAAACACACTATGGCTGCTTAACGGGAAAGGTGAGGTGGGGTGATGCATAAAACAAGGGTTTCAAATTAGCTCAGATACCGTTCCATAAACCCAATATTTAATAGACAAGACCTACTACTTGCTCAGTGAATTGGACTCGACACCCCCTATTCACGGCCCAAGAATATATCTGACTAGTAAGAATCTTAAAACCTATGTATTGATATCTCTCTGTAAGTGAGTCAAGTGGGTGTAAAGTGACATAAACACAGCAGTGAAAAGCAGCTAAACCCCATTATAAAAATCAATTACTTTTAAAAACCTGTGAAAAAAAGACAGTGAAAGAGAGAGAAATTCTAACAAAATTCGTTCAGGGGCTGTGATGCCACCTGGATTGACCATGTATAGACCCACAGCTGATTGAGACATAAGGGTGGACACTCTTGGGGCTGAGAGGTTTGGTGAGGTTGGGTGAGGAAACGCAGACCCTTTAAAGTAATACTGCGTGGTACCCATCCCATGGGTTCCAAATCTCCAAGTTCAAGGGCATCTTCCTACATCGAAAACATGCATGAGAAACCCAGAAGATGGTACACCGTGTGATCGCGAAAGGTTTCTAAAACGCACCTCATTTCTCATCTCCTTGTGCTCGGGTTCGCCATTCCAGCTGCTTTACTAGCAATCTCCCTCCTTGGAGAATCAGCACCTTTAACCTCCTGTTCCGTACAGGTTGCAATTTGTCCTGAGGATGAACGGGAAGAGGGGAAAACAATGAGAGACTAGCTCTAGGTGTTGGGACAGGCACAGGTCACTCTATTTTCCCATCAGGAAGAAGAATTAAGCACAGGCTCAGCCTGCCGCCCGGGACCAGAATAAGGCCTGAAGCAATCCTGCGCTTTTGCGGCCAGCTCCCAAGAAAGCGAGGTGAAAAATGGAGCTCAGGGGCACTGCAATTCACAAACCTGCAGACTTATAAATGATCACTCTCGTCCACAAATATATTGAGGGAAGGCAACGAAGAGGATTTAAAGCAAGGCAGAATTGCAGGAAACAGATTTCAGGAGGGAGATACGAATCGCCTTTAAAGCACAGGAAAAGCGGCAAAACCTCGACAATGATGCCCTTGGCCAAAAAGGGCGTATGCGTTTTTTCCTGAATATATTCAGGAAAAAACGCATACGCCCTTTTTGGCCAACCAAGCAACCTGGAAAGGCAAATCAGCGCTACAAAGAAGTCTCACTTCCCATCGGTCAAAAGGGCCATGCTGAATAAAGTGTCAAAACCAGAAATGCAGGGCAGGCCATGAGGAAACGGGAGCCTTGCTACGATGATGGGCGGGATGTAAATTGCCAACAGCCACTCTGGAGAAGTGTACGGTGTGTCCAGAAACATCTAAAAAACTCAGCTTAGAGAGCATAGGGCACTTCCACTCATGGGCGTATAAATTGGGAAAACTAAAAATCAGCAAGACACAGGCACCCCAACATTTAGGGCTGCTCTGTTGACAAGAACCTCCACTTCGTTACACCTTAAATATCCCAGGAAAGAGAAAAATGGATAAAGAAGTTGTGGTCCTTATGTACAAAGGAATATCACTCAGCCATGAAATCAACGTCATAAGGCTAGTAGCAGCATGATGAGTGGATTTAGGTACGACGATTCTAAGTGAAATAAGTCACACAGAAAAAGACACTTATCATAAGATATCACTTATAGAGGGAATGTAAAAACCGCTACCCTTGAACTGAATTACAAAACAGAACAGAGTCACACTTTTACAAAACACACTATGGCTGCTTAAGGGGAAAGGTGAGGTGGGGTGATGCATAAAACAAGGGTTTCAAATTAGCTCAGATACCGTTCCATAAACCCAATATGTAACAGACAAGACCTACTCCTTGCTCAGTGAATTGGACTCAACACCCCATATTCCCGGCCCAAGAATATATCTGATTAGTAAGAATCTTGAAACCTATGTATTGATATCTCTCTGTAAGTGAGTCAAGTGGGTGTAAAGTGACATAAACACAGCAGTGAAAAGCAGCTAAACCCCATTATAAAAATCAATTACTTTTAAAAACCTGTGAAACAAAGACAGTGAAAGAGAGAGAAATTCTTACAAAATTCGTTCAGGGACTGTGATGCCACCTGGATTGAACATGTATAGACCCACAGCTGATTGAGACATAAGGGTGGACACTCTTGGGGCTGAGATGTTTTGTGAGGTTGGGTGAGCAAACGCAGACCCTTTAAAGTAATACTGCGTGGTACCCATCCCATGGGTCCCAAATCTCCAGGTTCAAGGGCATCTTCCTACATCGAAAACATGCATGAGAAACCCAGAAGATGGTACACCGTGTGATCGCGAAAGGTTTCTAAAACGCACCTCATTTCTCATCTCCTTGTGCTCGGGTTCGCCATTCCAGCTGCTTTACTAGCAATCTCCCTCCTTGGAGAATCAGCACCTTTAACCTCCTGTTCCGTACAGGTTGCAATTTGTCCTGAGGATGAACGGGAAGAGGGGAAAACAATGAGAGACTAGCTCTAGGTGTTGGGACAGGCACAGGTCACTCTATTTTCCCATCAGGAAGAAGAATTAAGCACAGGCTCAGCCTGCCGCCCGGGACCAGAATAGGGCTTGAAGAATTCCTGCGCTTTTGCGGCCAGCTCCCAAGAAAGCGAGTTGAAAAATGGAGCTCAGGGGCACTGCAATTCACAAACCTGCAGACTTATAAATGATCACTCTCGTCCACAAATATATTGAGGGAAGGCAACGAAGAGGATTTAAAGCAAGGCAGAATTGCAGGAAACAGATTTCAGGAGGGAGATACGAATCGCCTTTAAAGCACAGGAAAAGCGGCAAAACCTCGACAATGATGCCCTTGGCCAAAAAGGGCGTATGCGTTTTTTCCTGAATATATTCAGGAAAAAACGCATACGCCCTTTTTGGCCAACCAAGCAACCTGGAAAGGCAAATCAGCGCTACAAAGAAGTCTCGCTTCCCATCGGTCAAAAGGGCCATGCTGAATAAAGTGTCAAAACCAGAAATGCAGGGCAGGCCATGAGGAAACGGGAGCCTTGCTACGATGATGGGCGGGATGTAAATTGCCAACACCCACTCTGGAGAAGTGTACGGTGTGTCCAGAAACATCTAAAAAACTCAGCTTAGAGAGCATAGGGCACTTCCACTCATGGGCGTATAAATTGGGAAAACTAAAAATCAGCAAGACACAGGCACCCCAACGTTTAGGGCTGCTCTGTTGACAAGAACCTCCACTTCGTTACACCTTAAATATCTCAGGATAGAGAAAAATGGATAAAGAAGTTGTGGTCCTTATGTACAATGGAATATCACTCAGCCATGAAATCAACGTCATAAGGCTAGTAGCAGCATGATGAGTGGATTTAGGTACGACGATTCTAAGTGAAATAAGTCACACAGAAAAAGAAACTTATCATAAGATATCACTTATAGAGGGAATGTAAAAACCGCTACCCTTGAACTGAATTACAAAACAGAACAGAGTCACACGTTTAGAAAACACACTATGGCTGCTTAACGGGAAAGGTGAGGTGGGGTGATGCATAAAACAAGGGTTTCAAATTAGCTCAGATACCGTTCCATAAACCCAATATGTACTAGACAAGACCTACTCCTTGCTCAGTGAATTGGACTCAACACCCCCTATTCACGGCCCAAGAATATATCTGACTAGTAAGAATCTTAAAACCTATGTATTGATATCTCTCTGTAAGTGAGTCAAGTGGGTGTAAAGTGGCATAAACACAGCAGTGAAAAGCAGCTAAACCCCATTATAAAAATCAATTACTTTTAAAGACCTGTGAAAAAAAGACAGTGAAAGAGAGAGAAATTCTTACAAAATTCGTTTAGGGGCAGTTATGCTACCTGGATTGACCATATCTAGACCCACAGCAGATTGAGACATAAGGGTGGACACTCTTGGGGCTGAGAGGTTTGGTGAGGTTGGGTGAGCAAACGCAGACCCTTTAAAGTAATACTGCGTGGTACCCATCCCATGGGTCCCAAATCTCCAGGTTCAAGGGCATCTTCCTACATCGAAAACATGCATGAGAAACCCAGAAGATGGTACACTGTGTGATCGGGAAAGGTTTCTAAAACGCACCTCATTTTTCATGTCCTTGTGCTCGGGTTCGCCATTCCAGCCGCATTACTAGCAATCTCCCTCCTTGGAGAATCAGCACCTTTAACCTCCTGTTCCGTACAGGTTGCAATTTGTCCTGAGGATGAACGGGAAGAAGGGGGAACCAATGAGAGACTAGCTCTAGGTGTTGGGACAGGCACAGGTCACTCTATTTTCCCATCAGGAAGAAGAATTAAGCACAGGCTCAGCCTTCCGCCCGGGACCAGAATAGGGCCTGAAGCAATCCTGCGCTTTTGCGGCCAGCTCCCAAGAAAGCGAGTTGAAAAATGGAGCTCAGGGGCACTGCAATTCACAAACCTGCAGACTTATAAATGACCACTCTCGTCCACAAATATATTGAGGGAAGGCAACGAAGAGGATTTGAAAGCAAGGCAGAATTGCAGGAAACAGATTTCAGGAGGGAGATTCGAATCGCCTTTAAAGCACAGGAAAAGCGGCAAAACCTCGACAATGATGCCCTTGGCCAAAAAGGGCGTATGCGTTTTTTCCTGAATATATTCAGGAAAAAACGCATACGCCCTTTTTGGCCAAGCAAGCAACCTGGAAAGGCAAATCAGCGCTACAAAGAAGTCTCGCTTCCCATCGGTCAAAAGGGCCATGCTGAATAAAGTGTCAAAACCAGAAATGCAGGGCAGGCCATGGAGAAACGGGAGCCTTGCTACGCTGATGGGCGGGATGTAAATTGCCAACAGCCACTCTGGAGAAGTGTACGGTGTGTCCTGAAACATCTAAAAAACTCAGCTTAGAGAGCATAGGGCACTTCCACTCATGGGCGTATAAATTGGGAAAACTAAAAATCAGCAAGACACAGGCACCCCAACGTTTAGGGCTGCTCTGTTGACAAGAACCTCCACTTCGTTACACCTTAAATATCTCAGGATAGAGAAAAATGGATAAAGAAGTTGTGGTCCTTATGTACAATGGAATATCACTCAGCCATGAAATCAACGTCATAAGGCTAGTAGCAGCATGATGAGTGGATTTAGGTACGACGATTCTAAGTGAAATAAGTCACACAGAAAAAAAAACTTATCATAAGATATCACTTATAGAGGGAATGTAAAAACCGCTACCCTTGAACTGAATTACAAAACAGAACAGAGTCACACGTTTAGAAAACACACTATGGCTGTTTAACGGGAAAGGTGAGGTGGGGTGATGCATAAAACAAGGGTTTCAAATTAGCTCAGATACCGTTCCATAAACCCAATATGTACTAGACAAGACCTACTCCTTGCTCAGTGAATTGGACTCAACACCCCCTATTCACGGCCCAAGAATATATCTGACTAGTAAGAATCTTAAAACCTATGTATTGATATCTCTCTGTAAGTGAGTCAAGTGGGTGTAAAGTGGCATAAACACAGCAGTGAAAAGCAGCTAAACCCCATTATAAAAATCAATTACTTTTAAAGACCTGTGAAAAAAAGACAGTGAAAGAGAGAGAAATTCTTACAAAATTCGTTTAGGGGCAGTTATGCTACCTGGATTGACCATATCTAGACCCACAGCAGATTGAGACATAAGGGTGGACACTCTTGGGGCTGAGAGGTTTGGTGAGGTTGGGTGAGCAAACGCAGACCCTTTAAAGTAATACTGCGTGGTACCCATCCCATGGGTCCCAAATCTCCAGGTTCAAGGGCATCTTCCTACATCGAAAACATGCATTAGAAACCCAGAAGATGGTACACTGTGTGATCGGGAAAGGTTTCTAAAACGCACCTCATTTCTCATGTCCTTGTGCTCGGGTTCGCCATTCCAGCCGCATTACTAGCAATCTCCCTCCTTGGAGAATCAGCACCTTTAACCTCCTGTTCCGTACAGGTTGCAATTTGTCCTGAGGATGAACGGGAAGAAGGGGGAACCAATGAGAGACTAGCTCTAGGTGTTGGGACAGGCACAGGTCACTCTATTTTCCCATCAGGAAGAAGAATTAAGCACAGGCTCAGCCTTCCGCCCGGGACCAGAATAGGGCCTGAAGCAATCCTGCGCTTTTGCGGCCAGCTCCCAAGAAAGCGAGTTGAAAAATGAAGCTCAGGGGCACTGCAATTCACAAACCTGCAGACTTATAAATGACCACTCTCGTCCACAAATATATTGAGGGAAGGCAACGAAGAGGATTTGAAAGCAAGGCAGAATTGCAGGAAACAGATTTCAGGAGGGAGATTCGAATCGCCTTTAAAGCACAGGAAAAGCGGCAAAACCTCGACAATGATGCCCTTGGCCAAAAAGGGCGTATGCGTTTTTTCCTGAATATATTCAGGAAAAAACGCATACGCCCTTTTTGGCCAAGCAAGCAACCTGGAAAGGCAAATCAGCGCTACAAAGAAGTCTCGCTTCCCATCGGTCAAAAGGGCCATGCTGAATAAAGTGTCAAAACCAGAAATGCAGGGCAGGCCATGGAGAAACGGGAGGCTTGCTACGCTAATGGGCGGGATGTAAATTGCCAACAGCCACTCTGGAGAAGTGTACGGTGTGTCCTGAAACATCTAAAAAACTCAGCTTAGAGAGCATAGGGCACTTCCACTCATGGGCGTATAAATTGGGAAAACTAAAAATCAGCAAGACACAGGCACCCCAACGTTTAGGGCTGCTCTGTTGACAAGAACCTCCACTTCGTTACACCTTAAATATCTCAGGAAAGAGAAAAATGGATAAAGATGTTGTGGTCCTTATGTACAATGGAATATCACTCAGCCATGAAATCAACGTCATAAGGCTAGTAGCAGCATGATGAGTGGATTTAGGTCCGACGATTCTAAGTGAAATAAGTCACACAGAAAAAGACACTTATCATAAGATATCACTTATAGAGGGAATGTAAAAACCGCTACCCTTGAACTGAATTACAAAACAGAACAGAGTCACACGTTTAGAAAACACACTATGGCTGCTTAACGGGAAAGGTGATGTGGGGCGATGCATAAAACAAGGGTTTCAAATTAGCTCAGATACCGTTCCATAAACCCAATATGTAATAGACAAGACTTACTCCTTGCTCAGTGAATTGGACTCAACACCCCCTATTCACGGCCCAAGAATATATCTGACTAGTAAGAATCTTAAAACCTATGTATTGATATCTCTCTGTAAGTGAGTCAAGTGGGTGTAAAGTGGCATAAACACAGCAGTGAAAAGCAGCTAAACCCCATTATAAAAATCAATTACTTTTAAAGACCTGTGAAAAAAAGACAGTGAAAGAGAGAGAAATTCTTACAAAATTCGTTTAGGGGCAGTTATGCTACCTGGATTGACCATATCTAGACCCACAGCAGATTGAGACATAAGGGTGGACACTCTTGGGGCTGAGAGGTTTGGTGAGGTTGGGTGAGCAAACGCAGACCTTTTAAAGTAATACTGCGTGGTACCCATCCCATGGGTCCCAAATCTCCAGGTTCAAGGGCATCTTCCTACATCGAAAACATGCATGAGAAACCCAGAAGATGGTACACTGTGTGATCGGGAAAGGTTTCTAAAACGCACCTCATTTTTCATGTCCTTGTGCTCGGGTTCGCCATTCCAGCCGCATTACTAGCAATCTCCCTCCTTGGAGAATCAGCACCTTTAACCTCCTGTTCCGTACAGGTTGCAATTTGTCCTGAGGATGAACGGGAAGAAGGGGGAACCAATGAGAGACTAGCTCTAGGTGTTGGGACAGGCACAGGTCACTCTATTTTCCCATCAGGAAGAAGAATTAAGCACAGGCTCAGCCTTACGCCCGGGACCAGAATAGGGCCTGAAGCAATCCTGCGCTTTTGCGGCCAGCTCCCAAGAAAGCGAGTTGAAAAATGGAGCTCAGGGGCACTGCAATTCACAAACCTGCAGACTTATAAATGACCACTCTCGTCCACAAATATATTGAGGGAAGGCAACGAAGAGGATTTGAAAGCAAGGCAGAATTGCAGGAAACAGATTTCAGGAGGGAGATTCGAATCGCCTTTAAAGCACAGGAAAAGCGGGAAAACCTCGACAATGATGCCCTTGGCCAAAAAGGGCGTATGCGTTTTTTCCTGAATATATTCAGGAAAAAACGCATACGCCCTTTTTGGCCAAGCAAGCAACCTGGAAAGGCAAATCAGCGCTACAAAGAAGTCTCGCTTCCCATCGGTCAAAAGGGCCATGCTGAATAAAGTGTCAAAACCAGAAATGCAGGGCAGGCCATGGAGAAACGGGAGGCTTGCTACGCTAATGGGCGGGATGTAAATTGCCAACAGCCACTCTGGAGAAGTGTACGGTGTGTCCTGAAACATCTAAAAAACTCAGCTTAGAGAGCATAGGGCACTTCCACTCATGGGCGTATAAATTGGGAAAACTAAAAATCAGCAAGACACAGGCACCCCAACGTTTAGGGCTGCTGTGTTGACAAGAACCTCCACTTCGTTACACCTTAAATATCTCAGGAAAGAGAAAAATGGATAAAGATGTTGTGGTCCTTATGTACAATGGAATATCACTCAGCCATGAAATCAACGTCATAAGGCTAGTAGCAGCATGATGAGTGGATTTAGGTCCGACGATTCTAAGTGAAATAAGTCACACAGAAAAAGACACTTATCATAAGATATCACTTATAGAGGGAATGTAAAAACCGCTACCCTTGAACTGAATTACAAAACAGAACAGAGTCACACGTTTAGAAAACACACTATGGCTGCTTAACGGGAAAGGTGATGTGGGGCGATGCATAAAACAAGGGTTTCAAATTAGCTCAGATACCGTTCCATAAACCCAATATGTACTAGACAAGACCTACTCCTTGCTCAGTGAATTGGACTCAACACCCCCTATTCACGGCCCAAGAATATATCTGACTAGTAAGAATCTTAAAACCTATGTATTGATATCTCTCTGTAAGTGAGTCAAGTGGGTGTAAAGTGGCATAAACACAGCAGTGAAAAGCAGCTAAACCCCATTATAAAAATCAATTACTTTTAAAAACCTGTGAAAAAAAGACAGTGAAAGAGAGAGAAATTCTTACAAAATTCGTTTAGGGGCAGTTATGCTACCTGGATTGACCATATCTAGACCCACAGCAGATTGAGACATAAGGGTGGACACTCTTGGGGCTGAGAGGTTTGGTGAGGTTGGGTGAGCAAACGCAGACCCTTTAAAGTAATACTGCGTGGTACCCATCCCATGGGTCCCAAATCTCCAGGTTCAAGGGCATCTTCCTACATCGAAAACATGCATGAGAAACCCAGAAGATGGTACACTGTGTGATCGGGAAAGGTTTCTAAAACGCACCTCATTTTTCATGTCCTTGTGCTCGGGTTTGCCATTCCAGCCGCATTACTAGCAATCTCCCTCCTTGGAGAATCAGCACCTTTAACCTCCTGTTCCGTACAGGTTGCAATTTGTCCTGAGGATGAACGGGAAGAGGGGAAAACAATGAGAGACTAGCTCTACGTGTTGGGACAGGCACAGGTCACTCTATTTTCCCATCAGGAAGAAGAATTAACCACAGGCTCAGCCTGCCGCCCGGGACCAGAATAGGGCCTGAAGCAATCCTGCGCTTTTGCGGCCAGCTCCCAAGAAAGCGAGTTGAAAAATGGAGCTCAGGGGCACTGCAATTCACAAACCTGCAGACTTATAAATGACCACTCTCGTCCACAAATATATTGAGGGAAGGCAACGAAGAGGATTTGAAAGCAAGGCAGAATTGCAGGAAACAGATTTCAGGAGGAAGATTCGAATCGCCTTTAAAGCACAGGAAAAGCGGCAAAACCTCGACAAGATGCCCTTGGCCAAAAGGGGCGTATGCGTTTTTTCCTGAATATATTCAGGAAAAAACGCATACGCCCCTTTTGGCCAAGCAAGCAACCTGGAAAGGCAAATCAGCGCTACAAAGAAGTCTCGCTTCCCATCGGTCAAAAGGGCCATGCTGAATAAAGTGTCAAAATCAGAAATGCAGGACAGGCCATGGAGAAACGGGAGCCTTGCTACGCTGATGGGCGGGATGTAAATTGCCAACAGCCACTCTGGAGAAGTGTACGGTGTGTCCTGAAACATCTAAAAAACTCAGCTTAGAGAGCATAGGGCACTTCCACTCATGGGCGTATAAAGTGGGAAAATTAAAAACCAGCAAGACACAGGCACCCCAAAGTTTAGGGCTGCTCTGTTGACAAGAAACTCCACTTCGTTACACCTTAAATATCCCAGGAAAGAGAAAAATGGATAAAGAAGTTGTGGTCCTTATGTACAATGGAATATCACTCAGCCATGAAATCAACGTCATAAGGCTAGTAGCAGCATGATGAGTGGATTTAGGTACGACGATTCTAAGTGAAATAAGTCACACAGAAAAAGACACTTATCATAAGATATCACTTATAGAGGGAATGTAAAAACCGCTACCCTTGAACTGAATTACAAAACAGAACAGAGTCACACGTTTAGAAAACACACTATGGCTGCTTAACGGGAAAGGTGAGGTGGAGTGATGCATAAAACAAGGGTTTCAAATTAGCTCAGATACCGTTCAATAAACCCAATATGTAATAGACAAGACCTACTCCTTGCTCAGTGAATTGGACTCAACACCCCCTATTCACGGCCCAAGAATATACCTGACTAGCAAGAATCTTAAAACCTATGTATTGATATCTCTCTGTAAGTGAGTCAAGTGGGTGTAAAGTGGCATAAACACAGCAGTGAAAAGCAGCTAAACCCCATTATAAAAATCAATTACTTTTAAAAACCTGTGAAAAAAAGACAGTGAAAGAGAGAGAAATTCTTACAAAATTCGTTTAGGGGCAGTGATGCTACCTGGATTGACCATATCTAGACCCACAGCAGATTGAGACATAAGGGTGGACACTCTTGGGGCTGAGAGGTTTGCTGAGGTTGGGGGAGGAAACGCAGACCCTTTAAAGTAATATTGCGTGGTACCCATCCCATGGGTCCCAAATCTCCAGGTTCAAGGGCATCTTCCTACATCGAAAACATGCATGAGAAACCCAGAAGATGGCACACTGTGTGATCGGGAAAGGTTTCTAAAACGCACCTCATTTCTCATCTCCTTGTGCTCGAATTCGCCATTCCAGCTGCTTTACTAGCAGTCTCCCTCATTGGAGAATCAGCACCTTTAACCTCCTGTTCCGTACAGGTTGCAATTTGTCCTGAGGATGAACGGGAAAAGGGGGAAACAATGAGAGTCTAGCTCTAGGTGTTGGGACAGGCACAGGTCACTCTATTTTCCCATCAGGAAGAAGAATTAAGCACAGGCTCAGCCTGCCGCCCGGAACCAGAATAGGGCCTGAAGCAATCCTGCGCGTTTGCGGCCAGCTCCCAAGAAAGCGAGTTGAAAAATGGAGCTCAGGGGCACTGCAATTCACAAACCTGCAGACTTATAAATGACCACTCTCGTCCACAAATATATTGAGGGAAGGCAACGAAGAGGATTTGAAAGCAAGGCAGAATTGCAGGAAACAGATTTCAGGAGGGAGATTCGAATCGCCTTTAAAGCACAGGAAAAGCGGCAAAACCTCGACAATGATGCCCTTGGCCAAAAAGGGCGTATGCGTTTTTTCCTGAATATATTCAGGAAAAAACGCATACGCCCTTTTTGGCCAAGCAAGCAACCTGGAAAGGCAAATCAGCGCTACAAAGAAGTCTCGCTTCCCATCGGTCAAAAGGGCCATGCTGAATAAAGTGTCAAAACCAGAAATGCAGGGCAGGCCATGGAGAAACGGGAGCCTTGCTACGCTGATGGGCGGGATGTAAATTGCCAACAGCCACTCTGGAGAAGTGTACGGTGTGTCCTGAAACATCTAAAAAACTCAGCTTAGAGAGCATAGGGCACTTCCACTCATGGGCGTATAAATTGGGAAAACTAAAAATCAGCAAGACACAGGCACCCCAACGTTTAGGGCTGCTCTGTTGACAAGAACCTCCACTTCGTTACACCTTAAATATCTCAGGATAGAGAAAAATGGATAAATAAGTTGTGGTCCTTATGTACAATGGAATATCACTCAGCCATGAAATCAACGTCATAAGGCTAGTAGCAGCATGATGAGTGGATTTAGGTATGACGATTCTAAGTGAAATAAGTCACACAGAAAAAGAAACTTATCATAAGATATCACTTATAGAGGGAATGTAAAAACCGCTACCCTTGAACTGAATTACAAAACAGAACAGAGTCACACGTTTAGAAAACACACTATGGCTGCTTAACGGGAAAGGTGAGGTGGGGTGATGCATAAAACAAGGGTTTCAAATTAGCTCAGATACCGTTCCATAAACCCAATATGTACTAGACAAGACCTACTCCTTGCTCAGTGAATTGGACTCAACACCCCCTATTCACGGCCCAAGAATATATCTGACTAGTAAGAATCTTAAAACCTATGTATTGATATCTCTCTGTAAGTGAGTCAAGTGGGTGTAAAGTGGCATAAACACAGCAGTGAAAAGCAGCTAAACCCCATTATAAAAATCAATTACTTTTAAAGATCTGTGAAAAAAAGACAGTGAAAGAGAGAGAAATTCTTACAAAATTCGTTTAGGGGCAGTTATGCTACCTGGATTGACCATATCTAGACCCACAGCAGATTGAGACATAAGGGTGGACACTCTTGGGGCTGAGAGGTTTGGTGAGGTTGGGTGAGCAAACGCAGACCCTTTAAAGTAATACTGCGTGGTACCCATCCCATGGGTCCCAAATCTCCAGGTTCAAGGGCATCTTCCTACATCGAAAACATGCATGAGAAACCCAGAAGATGGTACACTGTGTGATCGGGAAAGGTTTCTAAAACGCACCTCATTTTTCATGTCCTTGTGCTCGGGTTCGCCATTCCAGCCGCATTACTAGCAATCTCCCTCCTTGGAGAATCAGCACCTTTAACCTCCTGTTCCGTACAGGTTGCAATTTGTCCTGAGGATGAACGGGAAGAAGGGGGAACCAATGAGAGACTAGCTCTAGGTGTTGGGACAGGCACAGGTCACTCTATTTTCCCATCAGGAAGAAGAATTAACCACAGGCTCAGCCTGCCGCCCGGGACCAGAATAGGGCCTGAAGCAATCCTGCGCGTTTGCGGCCAGCTCCCAAGAAAGCGAGTTGAAAAATGGAGCTCAGGGGCACTGCAATTCACAAACCTGCAGACTTATAAATGATCACTCTCGTCCACAAATATATTGAGGGAAGGCAACGAAGAGGATTTGAAAGCAAGGCAGAATTGCAGGAAACAGATTTCAGGATGGAGATTCGAATCGCCTTTAAAGCACAGGAAAAGCGGCAAAACCTCGACAAGATGCCCTTGGCCAAAAGGGGCGTATGCGTTTTTTCCTGAATATATTCAGGAAAAAACGCATACGCCCTTTTTGGCCAAGCAAGCAACCTGGAAAGGCAAATCAGCGCTACAAAGAAGTCTCGCTTCCCATCGGTCAAAAGGGCCATGCTGAATAAAGTGTCAAAACCAGAAATGCAGGGCAGGCCATGGAGAAACGGGAGCCTTGCTACGCTGATGGGCGGGATGTAAATTGCCAACAGCCACTCTGGAGAAGTGTACGGTGTGTCCTGAAACATCTAAAAAACTCAGCTTAGAGAGCATAGGGCACTTCCACTCATGGGCGTATAAATTGGGAAAACTAAAAATCAGCAAGACACAGGCACCCCAACGTTTAGGGCTGCTCTGTTGACAAGAACCTCCACTTCGTTACACCTTAAATATCTCAGGATAGAGAAAAATGGATAAATAAGTTGTGGTCCTTATGTACAATGGAATATCACTCAGCCATGAAATCAACGTCATAAGGCTAGTAGCAGCATGATGAGTGGATTTAGGTATGACGATTCTAAGTGAAATAAGTCACACAGAAAAAGAAACTTATCATAAGATATCACTTATAGAGGGAATGTAAAAACCGCTACCCTTGAACTGAATTACAAAACAGAACAGAGTCACACGTTTAGAAAACACACTATGGCTGCTTAACGGGAAAGGTGAGGTGGGGTGATGCATAAAACAAGGGTTTCAAATTAGCTCAGATACCGTTCCATAAACCCAATATGTACTAGACAAGACCTACTCCTTGCTCAGTGAATTGGACTCAACACCCCCTATTCACGGCCCAAGAATATATCTGACTAGTAAGAATCTTAAAACCTATGTATTGATATCTCTCTGTAAGTGAGTCAAGTGGGTGTAAAGTGGCATAAACACAGCAGTGAAAAGCAGCTAAACCCCATTATAAAAATCAATTACTTTTAAAGATCTGTGAAAAAAAGACAGTGAAAGAGAGAGAAATTCTTACAAAATTCGTTTAGGGGCAGTTATGCTACCTGGATTGACCATATCTAGACCCACAGCAGATTGAGACATAAGGGTGGACACTCTTGGGGCTGAGAGGTTTGGTGAGGTTGGGTGAGCAAACGCAGACCCTTTAAAGTAATACTGCGTGGTACCCATCCCATGGGTCCCAAATCTCCAGGTTCAAGGGCATCTTCCTACATCGAAAACATGCATGAGAAACCCAGAAGATGGTACACTGTGTGATCGGGAAAGGTTTCTAAAACGCACCTCATTTTTCATGTCCTTGTGCTCGGGTTCGCCATTCCAGCCGCATTACTAGCAATCTCCCTCCTTGGAGAATCAGCACCTTTAACCTCCTGTTCCGTACAGGTTGCAATTTGTCCTGAGGATGAACGGGAAGAAGGGGGAACCAATGAGAGACTAGCTCTAGGTGTTGGGACAGGCACAGGTCACTCTATTTTCCCATCAGGAAGAAGAATTAACCACAGGCTCAGCCTGCCGCCCGGGACCAGAATAGGGCCTGAAGCAATCCTGCGCGTTTGCGGCCAGCTCCCAAGAAAGCGAGTTGAAAAATGGAGCTCAGGGGCACTGCAATTCACAAACCTGCAGACTTATAAATGATCACTCTCGTCCACAAATATATTGAGGGAAGGCAACGAAGAGGATTTGAAAGCAAGGCAGAATTGCAGGAAACAGATTTCAGGATGGAGATTCGAATCGCCTTTAAAGCACAGGAAAAGCGGCAAAACCTCGACAAGATGCCCTTGGCCAAAAGGGGCGTATGCGTTTTTTCCTGAATATATTCAGGAAAAAACGCATACGCCCCTTTTGGCCAACCAAGCAACCTGGAAAGGCAAATCAGCGCTACAAAGAAGTCTCGCTTCCCATCAGTCAAAAGGGCCATGCTGAATAAAGTGTCAAAATCAGAAATGCAGGACAGGCCATGGAGAAACGGGAGCCTTGCTACGCTGATGGGCGGGATGTAAATTGCCAACAGCCACTCTGGAGAAGTGTACGGTGTGTCCTGAAACATCTAAAAAACTCAGCTTAGAGAGCATAGGGCACTTCCACTCATGGGCGTATAAAGTGGGAAAATTAAAAACCAGCAAGACACAGGCACCCCAAAGTTTAGGGCTGCTCTGTTGACAAGAACCTCCACTTCGTTACACCTTAAATATCCCAGGAAAGAGAAAAATGGATAAAGAAGTTGTGGTCCTTATGTACAATGGAATATCACTCAGCCATGAAATCAACGTCATAAGGCTAGTAGCAGCATGATGAGTGGATTTAGGTACGACGATTCTAAGTGAAATAAGTCACACAGAAAAAGACACTTATCATAAGATATCACTTATAGAGGGAATGTAAAAACCGCTACCCTTGAACTGAATTACAAAACAGAACAGAGTCACACGTTTAGAAAACACACTATGGCTGCTTAATGGGAAAGGTGAGGTGGGGTGATGCATAAAACAAGGGTTTCAAATTAGCTCAGATACCGTTCGATAAACCCAATATGTACTAGACAAGACCTACTCCTTGCTCAGTGAATTGGACTCAAAACGCCCTATTCACGGCCCAAGAATATATCTGACTAGTAAGAATCTTAAAACCTATGTATTAGATATCTCTCTGTAAGTGAGTCAAGTGGGTGTGAAGTGAAATAAACACAGCAGTGAAAAGCAGCTAAATCCCATTATAAAAATCAATTACTTTTAAAAACCTGTGAAAAAAAGACAGTGAAAGAGAGAGAAATTCTTACAAAATTCGTTTAGGGGCAGTTATGCTACCTGGATTGACCATATCTAGACCCACAGCTGATTGAGACATAAGGGTGGACACTCTTGGTGCTGAGAGGTTTGGTGAGGTTGGGT
>NW_028124393.1:0-55147 GCF_965194825.1 Balaenoptera physalus | reverse complement strand
TAAAGGCGATTCGAATCTCCCTCCTGAAATCTGTTTCCTGCAATTCTGCCTTGCTTTCAAATCCTCTTCGTTGCCTTCCCTCAATATATTTGTGGACGAGAGTCATCATTTCTAAGTCTGCAGGTTTGTGAATTGCAGTGCCCCTGAGCTCCATTTTTCAACTCGCTTTCTTGGGGCTGGCCGCAAAAGCGCAGGATTGCTTCAGGCCCTATTCTGGTCCCGGGCGGCAGGTTGAGCCTGTGGCTAATTCTTCTTCCTGATGGGAAAATAGAGTGACCTGTGCCTGTCCCAACACCTAGAGCTAGTCTCTCATTGGTTCCCCCTCTTCCCGTTCATCCTCAGGACAAATTGCAACCTGTACGGAACAGGAGGTTACAGGTGCTGATTCTCCAAGAAGGGAGATTGCTAGTAAAGCGGCTGGAACGGCGAACCCGAGCAGAAGGAGATGAGAAATGTGGTTCGTTTTAGAAACCTTTCCCGATCACACGGTGTACCATCTTCTGGGTTTCTCATGCATGTTTTCGATGTAGGAAGATGCCCTTGAACCTGGAGATTTGGGACCCATGGGATGGGTACCACGCAGTATTACTTTAAAGGGTCTGCGTTTGCTCACCCATCCTCACCAAACCTCTCAGCCCCAAGAGTGTCCACCCTTATGTCTCAATCAGCTGTGCGTCTAGATATGGTCAATCCAGGTGGCATCACAGCCCCTGAACGAATTTTGTAAGAATTTCTCTCTCTTTCACTGTCTTTGTTTCACGGGTTTTTAAAAGTAATTGATTTTTATAATGGCGTTTACCTGCTTTTAACTGCTGTGTTTTTCCCGCTTTACACCCACTTGACTCACTTACAGAGAGATATCAATGCATAGGTGTTAAGATTCTTACTATTCAGATATAATCTTGGGCGGTGAATTGGGGGTGTTGAGTCCAATTCACTGAGCAAGGAGTAGGTCTTGTCTATTACATATTGGGTTTATGGAACGGTATCTGAGCTAATTTGAAACCCTAGTTTTATGCATCACCCCACCTCACATTTCCGTTAAGCAGCCATAGTGTGTTTTCTAAACATGTGACTCTGCTGTGATTTATAATTCAGTTCAAGGGTAGCGGTTTTTATATTCCCTCTATAAGTGATATCTTATGATAAGTATATTTTTCTGTGTGACTTATTTCACTTAGAATCGTCCTACCTAAATCCACTCATCTTGCTGCTACTAGCCTTATGACGTTGATTTCATGGCTGAGTGATATTCCATTGTACATAAGGACCACAACTTCTTTATCCATTTTTCTCTTTCCTGGGATATTTAAGGTGTAACGAAGTGGAGGTTCTTGTCAACAGAGCAGCCCTAAACTTTGGGGTGCCTGTGTCTTGCTGATTTTTGTTTTCCCAATTTATACGCCCATGAGTGGAAGTGCCCTATGCTCTCTAAGCTGAGTTTTTTACATGTTTCAGGACATACCGTGCACTTCTCCAGAGTGGCTGTTGGCAATTTACATCCCGCCCATCAGCGTAGCCAGGCTCCCGTTTCTCCATGGCCTGTCCTGCATTTCTGGTTTTGACACTTTATTCAGCATGGCCCTTTTGACCGATGGGAAGCGAGACTTCTTTGTAGCGCTGATTTGCCTTTCCAGGTTGCTTGGTTGGCCAAAAAGGGCGTATGCGTTTTTTCCTGAATATATTCAGGAAAAAACGCATACGCCCTTTTTGGCCAAGGGCATCATTGTCGAGGTTTTGCCGCTTTTCCTGTGCTTTAAAGGCGATTCGAATCTCCCTCCTGAAATCTGTTTCCTGCAATTCTGCCTTGCTTTCAAATCCTCTTCGTTGCCTTCCCTCAATATATTTGTGGACGAGAGTCATCATTTCTAAGTCTGCAGGTTTGTGAATTGCAGTGCCCCTGAGCTCCATTTTTCAACTCGCTTTCTTGGGGCTGGCCGCAAAAGCGCAGGATTGCTTCAGGCCCTATTTTGGTCCCGGGCGGCAGGTTGAGCCTGTGGCTAATTCTTCTTCCTGATGGGAAAATAGAGTGACCTGTGCCTGTCCCAACACCTAGAGCTAGTCTCTCATTGATTCCCCCTCTTCCCGTTCATCCTCAGGACAAATTGCAACCTGTACGGAACAGGAGGTTAAAGGTGCTGATTCTCCAAGGAGGGAGATTGCTAGTAAAGCGGCTGGAATGGCGAACCCGAGCACAAGGAGATGAGAAATGAGGTGCGTTTTAGAAACCTTTCCCGGTCACACGGTGTACCATCTTCTGAGTTTCTCATGCATGTTTTCGATGTAGGAAGATGCCCTTGAACCTGGAGATTTGGGCCCCATGGGTTGGGTACCACGCAGTATTACTTTAAAGGGTCTGCGTTTGCTCACCCAACCTCACCAAACCTCTCAGCCCCAAGAGTGTCCACCCTTATGTCTCAATCAGCTGTGGGTCTAGATATGGTCAATCCAGTTGGCATCACAGCCCCTGAACGAATTTTGTAAGAATTTCTCTCTCTTTCACTGTCTTTGTTTCACGGGTTTTTAAAAGTAATTGATTTTTATAATGGGGTTTACCTGCTGTTCACTGCTGTGTTTTTGCCGCTTTACACCCACTTGACTCACTTACAGAGAGTTATAAATACATAGGTTTTAAGATTCTTACTAGTCAGATATATTCTTGGGCGGTGAAAATGTGGTGTTGAGTCCAATTCATTGATCAAGGAGTAGGTCTTGTCTATTACCTATTGGGTTTAAGAAACGGTATCTGAGCTAACTTGAATCCCTTGTTTTAGCATCACCCCACCTCACCTTTCCCGTTAAGCAGCCATAGTGTGTTTTCTAAACGTGTGACTCTATTCTGTTTTGTAATTCAGTTCAAGGGTAGCGGTTTTTACATTCCCTCTATAAGTGATATCTTATGATAAGTGTCTTTATCTGTGTGACTTATTTCACTTAGAATCGTCGTACCTAAATCCACTCATCATGCTGCTACTAGCCTTTTGACGTTGATTTCATGGCTGAGTGATATTCCATTGTACATAAGGACCACAACTTCTTTATCCATTTTTCTCTTTCCTGGGATATTTAAGGTGTAACGAAGTGGAGGTTCTTGTCAACAGAGCCGCCCTAAACTTTGCGGTGCCTGTGTCTTGCTGATTTTTAGTTTTCCCAAATTATACGCCCATGATTGGATGTGCCCTATGCTCCCTAAGCTGAGTTTTTTAGATGTTTCAGGACACACAGTGCACTTCTCCGGAGTGGATGTTGGCAATTTACATCCCGCCCATCAGCATAGCCAGGCTCCCGTTTCTCCATGGCCTGTCTTGCATTTCTGGTTTTGACACTTTATTCATCATGGCCCTTTTGACCGATGGGAAGCGAGACTTCTTTGTAGCGCTGATTTGCCTTTACAGGTTGCTTGGTTGGCCAAAAAGGGCGTATGCGTTTTTTCCTGAATATATTCAGGAAAAAACGCATACGCCCTTTTTGGCCAAGGGCATCATTGTCGAGGTTTTGCCGCTTTTCCTGTGCTTTAAAGGCGATTCGAATCTCCCTCGTGAAATCTGTTTCCTGCAATTCTGCCTTGCTTTCAAATCCTCTTCGTGGCCTTCCCTCAGTATATTTTTGGACGAGAGTCATCATTTATAAGTCTGCAGGTATGTGCATTGCAGTGACCCTGAGCTCCATTTTTCAACTCGCTTTGTTGGGGCTGGCCGCAAAAGAGCAGGATTGCTTCAGGCCCTATTCTGGTCCCGGGCGGCAGGTTGAGCCTGTGGCTAATTCTTCTTCCTGATGGGAAAATAGAGTGACCTGTGCCTGTCCCAACACCTAGAGCTAGTCTCTCATTGGTTCCCCCTCTTCCCGTTCATCCTCAGGACAAATTGCAACCTGTACGGAACAGGAGGTTAAAGGTGCTGATTCTCCAAGAAGGGAGATTGCTAGTAAAGCGGCTGGAACGGCGAACCCGAGCACAAGGAGATGAGAAATGTGGTGCGTTTTAGAAAGCTTTCCCGATCACACGGTGTACCATCTTCTGGGTTTCTCATGCATGTTTTCGATGTAGGAAGATGCCCTTGAACCTGGAGATTTGGGACCCATGGGATGGGTACCACGCAGTATTACTTTAAAGGGTCTGCGTTTGCTCACCCATCCTCACCAAACCTCTCAGCCCCAAGAGTGTCCACCCTTATGTCTCAATCAGCTGTGGGTCTAGATATGGTCAATCCAGGTGGCATCACAGCCCCTGAACGAATTTTGTAAGAATTTCTCTCTCTTTCACTGTCTTTGTTTCACGGGTTTTTAGAAGTAATTGATTTTTATAATGGGGTTTACCTGCTGTTCACTGCTGTGTTTTTGCCGCTTTACACCCACTTGACTCACTTACAGAGAGTTATAAATACATAGGTTTTAAGATTCTTACTAGTCAGATATATTCTTGGGCGGTGAAAATGTGGTGTTGAGTCCAATTCATTGATCAAGGAGTAGGTCTTGTCTATTACCTATTGGGTTTAAGAAACGTTATCTGAGCTAACTTGAATCCCTTGTTTTAGCATCACCCCACCTCACCTTTCCCGTTAAGCAGCCATAGTGTGTTTTCTAAACGTGTGACTCTATTCTGTTTTGTAATTCAGTTCAAGGGTAGCGGTTTTTACATTCCCTCTATAAGTGATATCTTATGATAAGTGTCTTTATCTGTGTGACTTATTTCACTTAGAATCGTCGTACCTAAATCCACTCATCATGCTGCTACTAGCCTTATGACGTTGATTTCATGGCTGAGTGATATTCCATTGTACATAAGGACCACAACTTCTTTATCCATTTTTCTCTTTCCTGGGATATTTAAGGTGTAACGAGGTGGAGGTTCTTGTCAACAGAGCCGCCCTAAACTTTGCGGTGCCTGTGTCTTGCTGATTTTTAGTTTTCCCAAATTATACGCCCATGATTGGATGTGCCCTATGCTCCCTAAGCTGAGTTTTTTAGATGTTTCAGGACACACCGTGCACTTCTCCGGAGTGGCTGTTGGCAATTTACATCCCGCCCATCAGCATAGCCAGGCTCCCGTTTCTCCATGGCCTGTCTTGCATTTCTGGTTTTGACACTTTATTCATCATGGCCCTTTTGACCGATGGGAAGCGAGACTTCTTTGTAGCGCTGATTTGCCTTTACAGGTTGCTTGGTTGGCCAAAAAGGGCGTATGCGTTTTTTCCTGAATATATTCAGGAAAAAACGCATACGCCCTTTTTGGCCAAGGGCATCATTGTCGAGGTTTTGCCGCTTTTCCTGTGCTTTAAAGGCGATTCGAATCTCCCTCGTGAAATCTGTTTCCTGCAATTCTGCCTTGCTTTCAAATCCTCTTCGTTGCCTTCCCTCAGTATATTTTTGGACGAGAGTCATCATTTATAAGTCTGCAGGTTTGTGAATTGCAGTGCCCCTGAGCTCCATTTTTCAACTCGCTTTCTTGGGGCTGGCCGCAAAAGCGCAGGATTGCTTCAGGCCCTATTCTGGTACCGGGCGGCAGGTTGAGCCTGTGGCTAATTCTTCTTCCTGATGGGAAAATAGAGTGACCTGTGCCTGTCCCAACACCTAGAGCTAGTCTCTCATTGGTTCCCCCTCTTCCCGTTCATCCTCAGGACAAATTGCAACCTGTACGGAACAGGAGGTTAAAGGTGCTGATTCTCCAAGAAGGGAGATTGCTAGTAAAGCGGCTGGAACGGCGAACCCGAGCACAAGGAGATGAGAAATGTGGTGCGTTTTAGAAACCTTTCCCGATCACACAGTGTACCATCTTCTGGGTTTCTCATGCATGTTTTCGATGTAGGAAGATGCCCTTGAACCTGGAGATTTGGGACCCATGGGATGGGTACCACGCAGTATTACTTTAAAGGGTCTGCGTTTGCTCACCCATCCTCACCAAACCTCTCAGCCCCAAGAGTGTCCACCCTTATGTCTCAATCAGCTGTGGGTCTAGATATGGTCAATCCAGGTGGCATCACAGCCCCTGAACAAATTTTGTAAGAATTTCTCTCTCTTTCACTGTCTTTGTTTCACGGGTTTTTAAAAGTAATTGATTTTTATAATGCGGTTTACCTGCTTTTCACTGCTGTGATTTTGCCGCTTTACACCCACTTGACTCACTTAAAGAGAGATATCAATGCATAGGTGTTAAGATTCTTACTATTCAGATATAATCTTGGGCGGTGAATTGGGGGTGTTGAGTCCAATTCACTGAGCAAGGAGTAGGTCTTGTCTATTACATATTGGGTTTATGGAACGGTATCTGAGCTAATTTGAAACCCTTGTTTTATGCATCACCCCACCTCACCTTTCCCGTTAAGCAGCCATAGTGTGTTTTCTAAACGTGTGACTCTGCTGTGATTTGTAATTCAGTTCAAGGGTAGCGGTTTTTATATTCCCTCTATAAGTGATATCTTATGATAAGTATATTTTTCTCTGTGACTTATTTCACTTAGAATCGTCCTACCTAAATCCACTCATCTTGCTGCTACTAGCCTTATGACGTTGATTTCATGGCTGAGTGATATTCCATTGTACATAAGGACCACAACTTCTTTATCCATTTTTCTCTTTCCTGGGATATTTAAGGTGTAACGAAGTGGAGGTTCTTGTCAACAGAGCAGCCCTAAACTTTGTGGTGCCTGTGTCTTGCTGATTTTTAGTTTTCCCAATTTATACGCCCATGAGTGGATGTGCCCTATGCTCTCTAAGCTGAGTTTTTTACATGTTTCAGGACATACCGTGCACTTCTCCAGAGTGGCTGTTGGCAATTTACATCCCGCCCATCAGCGTAGCCAGGCTCCCGTTTCTCCATGGCCTGTCCTACATTTCTGGTTTTGACACTTTATTCAGCATGGCCCTTTTGACCGATGGGAAGCGAGACTTCTTTGTAGCGCTGATTTGCCTTTCCAGGTTGCTTGGTTGGCCAAAAAGGGCGTATGCGTTTTTTCCTGAATATATTCAGGAAAAAACGCATACGCCCTTTTTGGCCAAGGGCATCATTGTCGAGGTTTTGCCGCTTTTCCTGTGCTTTAAAGGCGATTCGAATCTCCCTCCTGAAATCTGTTTCCTGCAATTCTGCCTTGCTTTCAAATCCTCTTCGTTGCCTTCCCTCAGTATATTTTTGGACGAGAGTCATCATTTATAAGTCTGCAGGTTTGTGAATTGCAGTGCCCCTGAGCTCCATTTTTCAACTCGCTTTCTTGGGGCTGGCTGCAAAAGCGCAGGATTGCTTCAGGCCCTATTCTGGTCCCGGGCGGCAGGTTGAGCCTGTGGCTAATTCTTCTTCTTGATGGGAAAATAGAGTGACCTGTGCCTGTCCCAACACCTAGAGCTAGTCTCTCATTGGTTCCCCCTCTTCCCGTTCATCCTCAGGACAAATTGCACCCTGTACGGAACAGGAGGTTAAAGGTGCTGATTCTCCAAGGAGGGAGATTGCTAGTAAAGCGGCTGGAATGGCGAACCCGAGCACAAGGAGATGAGAAATGAGGTGCGTTTTAGAAAACTTTCCCGATCACACGGTGTACCATCTTCTGGGTTTCTCATGCATGTTTTCGATGTAGGAAGATGCCCTTGAACCTGGAGATTTGGGCCCCATGGGTTGGGTACCACGCAGTATTACTTTAAAGGGTCTGCGTTTGCTCACCCAACCTCACCAAACCTCTCAGCCCCAAGAGTGTCCACCCTTATGTCTCAATCAGCTGTGGGTCTAGATATGGTCAATCCAGGTGGCATCACAGCCCCTGAACGAATTTTGTAAGAATTTCTCTCTCTTTCACTGTCTTTGTTTCACGGGTTTTTAAAAGTAATTGATTTTTATAATGGGGTTTACCTGCTGTTCACTGCTGTGTTTTTGCCGCTTTACACCCACTTGACTCACTTACAGAGAGTTATAAATACATAGGTTTTAAGATTCTTACTAGTCAGATATATTCTTGGGCGGTGAAAATGTGGTGTTGAGTCCAATTCATTGATCAAGGAGTAGGTCTTGTCTATTACCTATTGGGTTTAAGAAACGGTATCTGAGCTAACTTGAATCCCTTGTTTTAGCATCACCCCACCTCACCTTTCCCGTTAAGCAGCCATAGTGTGTTTTCTAAACGTGTGACTCTATTCTGTTTTGTAATTCAGTTCAAGGGTAGCGGTTTTTACATTCCCTCTATAAGTGTTATCTTTTTTTTTTCGATTTAACAACTTTATTGAGATATAATTGGCATACAATAAACTTGTGGATACTTTAAATATATTATTTGATAAATGTTGACATATGTATACACCTCAGTGGCATTTCTTAATCTGAGTTACTGCAGCAAAAGTAAACAGATTGACCATAATTGCCCCATGGTATGAGCTAATCCATCGCTTCCTTTATCAGGGCAAAACCAGCCTTTTGCTATGCCTTTGGTAGTAAAAATTAAGACCTACGCAAGTGAGCAGTTCTGAGTAGTTTTGGTTTAGAGCTGGGGTAGAAAGCCCGGGCTAGGGAAGACAGAAGGGAATAGGGAGGTACCTGCTCGTTGTGTAGCCAAGAGCTGTCAGCTTTCCAGCCCAGGATTCGAGGCAGAGAAGTTTCCATCTGGAGATGGAGGCCCACCTTAGCTACTGAGTGCACCCTGGAACCTCCCGAGACCTGCAGGCAGGGTGGGCTGGGAGATGACCTAGTGGATAGCTCACTCAGGGGCCTCCTAATCCTGAGATATCTCCAGGGTGTTATCAGAGACCTCTGGAGGTTAAAAACAAGCCTTTCCACTTATTTACATGCAGTGCCCTTTTAGCCAAATCCTAAACCTTGCCGGACAGTGTGTGCTTATTAGGAGGAGGAGGGCCCAGGTGGATCAGGTCAGGGCCACACACACTGAGCGTGCGGGCTTTGGCCTGTGGTGGATCCTTCTCTCCACTCTCCTCTGTAAGATGGACATCACGAAAGCACCACCTCATGGGGATTTGTGAGGATTAAGTGAGGCAGTGCTTCTAAAGTACTGAGCGCTGAGCCCAAGGCCTGTCCAGTGTCCCCTCCGTGGGTTATCAGCTCAGGTTCCCTCCTGGCAAGGAGAGGGACTGGGCTTGGCCTTGACTCCATGGGCACGTCTACTATGAGTGAGGGGGCTACGTCCCTTCTATAAGTGATATCTTATGACAAGTGTCTTATTCTGTGTGACTTATTTCTCTTAGAATCGTTGTACCTAAATCCACTCATCATGCTGCTACTAACCTTATGACGTTGATTTCATGGCTGAGTGATATTCCATTGTACATAAGGACCACAACTTCTTTCTCCATTTTTCTCTTTCCTGGGATATTTAAGGTGTAACGAAGTGGAGGTTCTTGTCAACAGAGCAGCCCTAAACTTTGCGGTGCCTGTGTCTTGCTGATTTTTAGTTTTCCCAATTTATACGCCCATGAGTGGATGTGCCCTATGCTCCCTAAGCTGAGTTTTTTAGATGTTTCAGGACACACCGGGCACTTCTCCAGAGTGGCTGTTGGCAATTTACCTCCCGCCCATCAGCGTAGCCAGGCTCCCGTTTCTCCATGGCCTGTCCTGCATTTCTGGTTTTGACACTTTATTCAGCATGGCCCTTTTGACCGATGGGAAGCGAGACTTCTTGTAGCGCTGATTTGCCTTTCCAGGTTGCTTGGTTGGCCAAAAAGGGCGTATGCGTTTTTTCCTGAATATATTCAGGAAAAAACGCATACGCCCTTTTTGGCCAAGGACATCATTGTCGAGGTTTTGCAGCTTTTTCTGTGCTTTAAAGGAGATTCGAATCTCCCTCCTGAAATCTGTTTCCTGCAATTCTGCCTTGCTTTCCAATCCTCTTCGTTGCCTTCCCTCAATATATTTGTGGACGAGAGTCATCATTTATAAGTCGGCAGGTTTGTGAATTGCAGTGCCCCTGAGCTCCATTTTTCAACTCGCTTTCTTGGGAGCTGGCCGCAAAAGCGCAGGATTGCTTCAGGCCCTATTCTCGTCCCAGGCGGCAGGCTGGGCCTGTGGTTAATTCTTCTTCCTGATGGGAAATTAGAGTGGCCTGTGCCTGTCCCAACACCTAGAGCTAGTCTCTCATTGGTTCCCCCTCTTCCCGTTCATCCTCAGGACAAATTGCAACCTGTACGGAACAGGAGGTTAAAGGTGCTGATTCTCCAAGGAGGGAGATTGCTAGTAAAGCGACTGGAATGGCGAACCCGAGCACAAGGAGATGAGAAATGAGGTGCATTTTAGAAACCTTTCCCGATCACACGGTGTACCATCTTCTGGGTTTCTCATGCATGTTTTCGATGTAGGAAGATGCCCTTGAACCTGGAGATTTGGGCCCCATGGCTTGGGTACCACGCATTATTACTTTAAAGGGTCTGCGTTTGCTCACCCAACCTCACCAAACCTCTCAGCCCCAAGAGTGTCCACCCTTATGTCTCAATCAGCTGTGGGTCTAGATGTGGTCAATCCAGGTGGCATCACAGCCCCTGAACGAATTTTGTAAGAATTTCTCTCTCTTTCACTGTCTTTGTTTCACGGGTTTCTAAAAGTAATTGATTTTTATAATGGGGTTTACCTGCTGTTCACTGTTGTGTTTTTGCCGCTTTACACCCACTTGACTCACTTACAGAGAGTTATAAATACATAGGTTTTAAGATTCTTACTAGTCAGATATATTCTTGGGCGGTGAAAATGTGGTGTTGAGTCCAATTCATTGATCAAGGAGTAGGTCTTGTCTATTACCTATTGGATTTAAGAAACGGTATCTGAGCTAACTTGAATCCCTTGTTTTAGCATCACCCCACCTCACCTTTCCCGTTAAGCAGCCATAGTGTGTTTTCTAAACGTGTGACTCTATTCTGTTTTGTAATTCAGTTCAAGGGTAGCGGTTTTTACATTCCCTCTATAAGTGATATCTTATGATAAGTGTCTTTATCTGTGTGACTTATTTCACTTAGAATCGTCGTACCTAAATCCACTCATCATGCTGCTACTAGCCTTATGACGTTGATTTCATGGCTGAGTGATATTCCATTGTACATAAGGACCACAACTTCTTTATCCATTTTTCTCTTTCCTGGGATATTTAAGGTGTAACGAGGTGGAGGTTCTTGTCAACAGAGCCGCCCTAAACTTTGCTGTGCCTGTGTCTTGCTGATTTTTAGTTTTCCCAAATTATACGCCCATGATTGGATGTGCCCTATGCTCCCTAAGCTGAGTTTTTTAGATGTTTCAGGACACACCGCGCACTTCTCCGGAGTGGCTGTTGGCAATTTACATCCCGCCCATCAGCATAGCCAGGCTCCCGTTTCTCCATGGCCTGTCTTGCATTTCTGGTTTTGACACTTTATTCATCATGGCCCTTTTGACCGATGGGAAGCGAGACTTCTTTGTAGCGCTGATTTGCCTTTACAGGTTGCTTGGTTGGCCAAAAAGGGCGTATGCGTTTTTTCCTGAATATATTCAGGAAAAAACGCATACGCCCTTTTTGGCCAAGGGCATCATTGTCGAGATTTTGCCGCTTTTCCTGTGCTTTAAAGGCGATTCGAATCTCCCTCGTGAAATCTGTTTCCTGCAATTCTGCCTTGCTTTCAAATCCTCTTCGTTGCCTTCCCTCAGTATATTTTTGGACGAGAGTCATCATTTATAAGTCTGCAGGTTTGTGAATTGCAGTGCCCCTGAGCTCCATTTTTCAACTCGCTTTCTTGGGGCTGGCCGCAAAAGCGCAGGATTGCTTCAGGCCCTATTCTGGTCCCGGGCGGCAGGTTGAGCCTGTGGCTAATTCTTCTTCCTGATGGGAAAATAGAGTGACCTGTGCCTGTCCCAACACCTAGAGCTAGTCTCTCATTGGTTCCCCCTCTTCCCGTTCATCCTCAGGACAAATTGCAACCTGTACGGAACAGGAGGTTAAAGGTGCTGATTCTCCAAGAAGGGAGATTGCTAGTAAAGCGGCTGGAACGGCGAACCCGAGCACAAGGAGATGAGAAATGTGGTGCGTTTTAGAAACCTTTCCCGATCACACGGTGTACCATCTTCTGGGTTTCTCATGCATGTAGGAAGATGCCCTTGAACCTGGAGATTTGGGACCCATGGGATGGGTACCACGCAGTATTACTTGAAAGGGTCTGCGTTTGCTCACCCATCCTCACCAAACCTCTCAGCCCCAAGAGTGTCCACCCTTATGTCTCAATCAGCTGTGGGTCTAGATATGGTCAATCCAGGTGGCATCACAGCCCCTGAACGAATTTTGTAAGAATTTCTCTCTCTTTCACTGTCTTTGTTTCACGGGTTTTTAAAAGTAATTGATTTTTATAATGCGGTTTACCTGCTTTTCACTGCTGTGATTTTGCCGCTTTACACACACTTGACTCACTTACAGAGAGATATCAATGCATAGGTGTTAAGATTCTTACTATTCAGATATAATCTTGGGCGGTGAATTGGGGGTGTTGAGTCCAATTCACTGAGCAAGGAGTAGGTCTTGTCTATTACATATTGGGTTTATGGCACGGTATCTGAGCTAATTTGAAACCCTTGTTTTATGCATCACCCCACCTCACCTTTCCCGTTAAGCAGCCATAGTGTGTTTTCTAAACGTGTGACTCTATTCTGTTTTGTAATTCAGTTCAAGGGTAGCGGTTTTTACATTCCCTCTATAAGTCATATCTTATGATAAGTGTCTTTTTCTGTGTGACTTATTTCACTTAGAATCGTCGTACCTAAATCCACTCATCATGCTGCTACTAGCCTTATGACGTTGATTTCATGGCTGAGTGATATTCCATTGTACATAAGGAACACAACTTCTTTATCCATTTTTCTCTTTCCTGGGATATTTGAGGTGTAACCAAGTGGAGGTTCTTGTCAACAGAGCAGCCCTAAACTTTTGGGTGCCTCTGTCTTGCTGATTTTTAGTTTTCCCAATTTATACGCCCATGAGTGGAAGTGCCCTATGCTCCCTAAGCTGAGTTTTTTAGATGTTTCAGGACACACCGTGCACTTCTCCAGAGTGGCTGTTGGCAATTTACATCCCGCCCATCAGCGTAGCCAGGCTCCCGTTTCTCCATGGCCTGTCCTGCATTTCTGGTTTTGACACTTTATTCAGAATGGCCCTTTTGACCGATGGGAAGCGAGACTTCTTTGTAGCGCTGATTTGCCTTTCTAGGTTGCTTGGTTGGCCAAAGAGGGCGTATGCGTTTTTCCCTGAATATATTCAGGAAAAAACGCATACGCCCTTTATGGCCAAGGGCATCATTGTCGAGGTTTTGCCGCTTTTCCTGTGCTTTAAAGGCGATTCGAATCTCCCTCCTGAAATCTGTTTCCTGCAATTCTGCCTTGCTTTCAAATCCTCTTCGTTGCCTTCCCTCAATATATTTGTGGACGAGAGTCATCATTTATAAGTCTGCAGGTTTGTGAATTGCAGTGCCCCTGAGCTCCATTTTTCAACTCGCTTTCTTGGGAGCTGGCCGCAAAAGCGCAGGATTGCTTCAGGCCCTATTCTCGTCCCAGGCGGCAGGCTGAGCCTGTGTTTAATTCTTCTTCCTGATGGGAAAATAGAGTGACGTGTGCCTGTCCCAACACCTAGAGCTAGTCTCTCATTGCTTCCCCCTCTTCCCGTTCATTCTCAGGACAAATTATAACCTGTACGGAACAGAAGGTTAAAGGTGCTGTTTCTCCAAGGAGGGAGATTGCTAGTAAAGTGGCTGGAATGGCTAACCCGAGCACAAGGAGATGAGAAATGAGGTGCGTTTTAGAAACCTCTCCCGATCACACGGTGTACCATCTTCTGGGTTTCTTATGCATGTTTTCGATGTAGGATGATGCCCTTGAACCTGGAGATTTGGGACCCATGGGATGGGTACCACGCAGTATTACTTTAAAGGGTCTGCGTTTGCTCACCCAACCTCACCAAACCTCTCAGCCCCAAGAGTGTCCACCCTAATGTCTCAATCAGCTGTGGGTCTATATATGGTCAATCTAGGTGGCATCACAGCCCCTGAACGAATTTTCTAAGAATTTCTCTCTCTTTCACTGTCTTTGTTTCACGGGATTTTAAAAGTAATTGATTTTTATAATGGGGTTTACCTGCTTTTCACTGCTGTGTTTTTGCCGCTTTACACCCACTTGACTCACTTACAGAGAGATATCAATGCATAGGTTTTAAGATTCTTACTAGTCAGATATATTCTTGGGCGGTGAATAGGGGGTTTTGAGTCCAATTCATTGAGGAAGGAGTAGGAATTGTCTATTACATATTGGCTTTATGGGACGGTATCTGAGCTAATTTGAATCGATTGTTTTAGCATCACCCCACCTCACCGTTTCAGTTAAGCAGCCATAGTGTGTTTTCTAAACGTGTGACTCTATTCTGTTTTGTAATTCAGTTCAAGGGTAGCGGTTTTTACATGCCCTCTATAAGTGATATCTTATGATAAGTGTCTTTTTCTGTGTGACTTATTTCACTTAGAATCGTCGTACCTAAATCCACTCATCATGCTGCTACTAGCCTTATGACGTTTTTTTCATGGCTGAGTGATATTCCATTGTACATAAGGACCACAACTTCTTTATCCATTTTTCTCTTTCCTGGGATATTTGAGGTGTAACGAAGTGGAGGTTCTTGTCAACAGAGCAGCCCTAAACTTTGGGGTGACTGTGTCTTGCTGATTTTTAGTTTTCCCAACTTATACGTCCATGAGTGGAAGTGCCCTATGCTCCCTAAGCTGAGTTTTTTAGATGTTTCAGGACACACCGTGAACTTCTCCAGAGTGGCTGTTGGCAATTTACATCCCGCCCATCAGCGTAGCCAGGCTCCCGTTTCTCCATGGCCTGTCCTGCATTTCTGGTTTTGAAACTTTATTCAGCATTGCCCTTTTGACCGATGGGAAGCGAGACTTCTTTGTAGCGCTGATTTGCCTTTCCAGGTTGCTTGGTTGGCCAAAAAGGGCGTATGCGTTTTTTCCTGAATATATTCAGGAAAAAACGCATACGCCCTTTTTGGCCAAGGGCATCATTGTCGAGGTTTTGCCGCTTTTCCTGTGCTTTAAAGGCGATTCGAATCTCCCTCCTGAAATCTGTTTCCTGAAATTCTGCCTTGCTTTCAAATCCTCTTCGTTGCCTTCCCTCAATATATTTGTGGACGAGAGTCATCATTTATAAGTCTGCAGGTTTGTCAATTGCAGTGCCCCTGAGCTCCATTTTTCAACTCGCTTTCTTGGGAGCTGACCGCAAAAGCGCAGGATTGCTTCACGGCCTATTCTCGTCCCAGGCGGCAGGCTGAGCCTGTGGTTAATTCTTCTTCCTGATGGGAAAATAGAGTGACCTGTGCCTGTCCCAACACCTAGAGCTAGTCTCTCATTGCTTCCCCCTCTTCCCGTTCATCCTCAGGACAAATTGCAACCTGTACGGAACAGGAGGTTAAAGGTGCTGATTCTCCAAGGAGGGAGATTGCTAGTAAAGCGGCTGGAATGGCGAACCCGAGCACAAGGAGATGAGAAATGAGGTGCGTTTTAGAAACCTTTCCCGATCACACGGTGTACCATCTTCTGGGTTTCTCATGCATGTTTTCGATGTAGGAAGATGCCCTTGAACCTGGAGATTTGGGACCCATGGGATGGGTACCACGCAGTATTACTTTAAAGGGTCTGCGTTTGCTCACCCAACCTCACCAAACCTCTCAGCGCCAAGAGTGTCCACCCTTATGTCTCAATCAGCTGTGGGTCTAGATAAGGTCAATCCAGGTGGCATCACAGCCCCTGAACGAATTTTGTAAGAATTTCTCTCTCTTTCACTGTCTTTGTTTCACGGGTTTTTAAAAGTAATTGATATTTATAATGGGGTTTACCTGCTTTACACTGCTGTGATTTTGCCGCTTTACACCCACTTGACTCACTTACAGAGAGATATCAATGCATAGGTTTCAAGATTCTTACTAGTCAGATATATTCTTGGGCGGTGAATAGGGGGTGTTGAGTCCAATTCATTGAGCAAGGAGTAGGTCTTGTCTATTACATATTGGGTTTATGGAACGGTATGTGAGCTAATTTGAAACCCTTGTTTTATGCATCACCCCACCTCACCTTTCCCGTTAAGCAGCCATAGTGTGTTTTCTAAACGTGTGACTCTATTCTGTTTTGTAATTCAGTTCAAGGGTAGCGGTTTTTACATTCCCTCTATAAGTGATATCTTATGATAAGTGTCTTTTTCTGTGTGACTTATTTCACTTAGAATCGTCGTACCTAAATCCACTCATCATGCTGCTACTAGCCTTATGACGTTGATTTCATGGCTGAGTGATATTCCATTGTACATAAGGACCACAACTTCTTTATCCATTTTTCTCTTTCCTGGGATATTTAAGGTGTAACCAAGTGGAGGTTCTTGTCAACAGAGCAGCCCTAAACTTTGGGGTGCCTGTGTCTTGCTGATTTTTAGTTTTCCCAAATTATACGCCCATGAGTGGAAGTGCCCTATGCTCCCTAAGCTGAGTTTTTTAGATGTTTCAGGACACACAGTGCACTTCTCCAGAGTGGCTGTTGGTAATTTACATCCCGCCCATCAGCGTAGCCAGGCTCCCGTTTCTCCATGGCCTGTCCTGCATTTCTGGTTTTGACACTTTATTCAGCATGGCCCTTTTGACCGATGGGAAGTGAGACTTCTTTGTAGCGCTCTATTTGCCTTTCCAGGTTGCTTGGTTGGCCAAAAAGGGCGTATGCGTTTTTTCCTGAATATATTCAGGAAAAAACGCATACGCCCTTTTTGGCCAAGGGCATCATTGTCGAGGTTTTGCGGCTTTTCCTGTGCTTTAAAGGCGATTCGAATCTCTTTCCTGAAATCTGTTTCCTGCAATTCTGCCTTGCTTTGAAATCCTCATCGTTGCCTTCCCTCAATATATTTGTGGACGAGAGTCATCATTTATAAGTCTGCACGTTTGTGAATTGCAGTGCCCCTGAGCTCCATTTTTCAACTCGCTTTCTTGGGAGCTGGCCGCAAAAGCGCAGGATTGCTTCAGGCCCTATTCTGGTCCCAGGTGGCAGGATGAGCCTGTGGTTAATTCTTCTTCCTGATGGGAAAATAGAGTGACCTGTGCCTGTCCCAACACCTAGAGCTAGTCTCTCACTGGTATCCCCTCTTCCCGTTCATCCTCAGGACAAATTGCAACCTGTACGGAACAGGAGGTTAAAGGTGCTGATTCTCCAAGGAGGGAGATTGCTAGTAAAGCGGCTGGAATGGCGAACCCGAGCACAAGGAGATGAGAAATGAGGTGCGTTTTAGAAACCTTTCCCGATCACACGGTGTACCATCTTCTGGGATTCTCATGCATGTTTTCGATGTAGGAAGATGCCCTTGAACCTGGAGATTTGGGACCCATGGGATGGGTACCACGCAGTATTACTTTAAAGGGTCTGTGTTTGCTCACCCAACCTCAACAAACCTCTCAGCCCCAAGAGTGTCCACCCTTATGTCTCAATCAGCTGTGGGTCTAGATATGGTCAATCCAGGTGGCATCACAGCCCCTGAACGAATTTTGTAAGAATTTCTCTCTCTTTCACTGTCTTTGTTTCACGGGTTTTTAAAAGTAATTGATATTTATAATGGGGTTTACCTGCTTTTCACTGCTGTGATTTTGCCGCTTTACACCCACTTGACTCACTTACAGAGAGATATCAATGCATAGGTTTCAAGATTCTTACTAGTCAGATATATTCTTGGGCGGTGAATAGGGGGTGTTGAGTCCAATTCATTGAGCAAGGAGTAGGTCTTGTCTATTACATATTGGGTTTATGGAACGGTATCTGAGCTAATTTGAAACCCTTGTTTTATGCATCACCCCACCTCACCTTTCCCGTTAAGCAGCCATAGTGTGTTTTCTAAACGTGTGACTCTATTCTGTTTTGTAATTCAGTTCAAGGGTAGCGGTTTTTACATTCCCTCTATAAGTGATATCTTATGATAAGTGTCTTTTTCTGTGTGACTTATTTCACTTAGAATCGTCGTACCTAAATCCACTCATCATGCTGCTACTAGCCTTATGACGTTGATTTCATGGCTCAGTGATATTCCATTGTACATAAGGACCACAACTTCTTTATCCATTTTTCTCTTTCCTGGGATATTTAAGGTGTAACGAAGTGGAGGTTCTTGTCAACAGAGCAGCCCTAAACTTTGGGGTGCCTCTGTCTTGCTGATTTTTAGTTTTCCCAATTTATACGCCCATGAGTGGAAGTGCCCTATGCTTCCTAAGCTGAGTTTTTTAGATGTTTCAGGACACACCGTGCACTTCTCCAGTGTGGCTGTTGGCAATTTACATCCCGCCCATCAGCGTAGCCAGGCTCCCGTTTCTCCATGGCCTGCTCTGCATTTCTGGTTTTGACACTTTATTCAGCATGGGCCTTTTGACCGATGGGAAGCGAGACTTCTTTGTAGCGCTGATTTGCCTTTCTAGGTTGCTTGGTTGGCCAAAAAGGGCGTATGCGTTTTTTCCTGAATATATTCAGGAAAAAACGCATACGCCCTTTTTGGCCAAGGGCATCATTGTCGAGGTTTTGCCGCTTTTACTGTGCTTTAAAGGCGATTCGAATCTCCCTCGTGAAATCTCTTTCCTGCAATTCTGCCTTGCTTTCAAATCCTCTTCGTTGCCTTCCCTCAATATATTTGTGGACGAGCGCCATCATTTATAAGTCTGCAGGTTTGTGAATTGCAGTGCCCCTGAGCTCCATTTTTCAACTCGCTTTCTTGGGAGCTGGCCGCAAAAGCGCAGGATTGCTTCAGGCCCTATTCTCGTCCCAGGCGGCAGGCTGAGCCTGTGGTTAATTCTTCTTCCTGATGGGAAAATAGAGTGACCTGTGCCTGTCCCAACACCTAGAGCTAGTCTCTCATTGCTTCCCCCTCTTCCCGTTCATCCTCAGGACAAATTGCAACCTGTACGGAACAGGAGGTTATAGGTGCTGATTCTCCAAGGAGGGAGATTGCTAGTAAAGCGGCTGGAATGGCGAACCCGAGCACAAGGAGATGAGAAATGAGGTGCGTTTTAAAAACCTCTCCCGATCACACGGTGTACCATCTTCTGGGTTTCTTATGCATGTTTTCGATGTAGGAAGATGCCCTTGAACCTGGAGATTTGGGACCCATGGGATGGGTACCACGCAGTATTACTTTAAAGGGTCTGCGTTTGCTCACCCAACCTCACCAAACCTCTCAGCCCCAAGAGTGTCCACCCTTATGTCTCAATCAGCTGTGGGTCTATATATGGTCAAACTAGGTGGCATCACAGCCCCTGAACGAATTTTGTAAGAATTTCTCTCTCTTTCACTGTCTTTGTTTCACGAGATTTTAATAGTAATTGATTTTTATATTGGGGTTTACCTGCTTTTCACTGCTGTGTTTTTGCCGCTTTACACCCACTTGACTCACTTACAAAGAGATATCAATGTATAGGTTTTAAGATTCTTACTAGTCAGATATATTCTTGGGCGGTGAATAGGGGGTTTTGAGTCCAATTCATTGAGGAAGGAGTAGGGCTTGTCTATTACATATTGGCTTTATGGGACGGTATCTGAGCTAATTTGAATCGATTGTTTTAGCATCACCCCACCTCACCGTTCCCGTTAAGCAGCCATAGTGTGTTTTCTAAACGTGTGACTCTATTCTGTTTTGTAATTCAGTTCAAGGGTAGCGGGTTTTACATTCCCTCTATAAGTGATATCTTATGATAAGTGTCTTTTTCTGTGTGACTTATTTCACTTAGAATCGTCGTACCTAAATCCACTCATCATGCTGCCACTAGCCTTATGACGTTGATTTCATGGCTGAGTGATATTCCATTGTACATAAGGACCAAAACTTCTTTATCCATTTTTCTCTTTCCTGGGATATTTGAGGTGTAACCAAGTGGAGGTTCTTGTCAACAGAGCAGCCCTAAGCTTTGGGGTGCCTGTGTCTTGCTGATTTTTAGTTTTCCCAATTTATAGGCCCATGAGTGGAAGTGCCCTATGCTCCCTAACCTGAGTTTTTTAGATGTTTCAGGACACACCGTGCACTTCTCCAGAGTGGCTGTTCGCAATTTACATCCCGCCCATCAGCGTAGCCAGGCTCCCGTTTCTCCATGGCCTGTCCTACATTTCTGGTTTTGACACTTTATTCAGCATGGCCCTTTTGACCGATGGAAAGCGAGACTTCTTTGTAGCGCTGATTTGCCTTTCCAGGTTGCTTGGTTGGCCAAAAAGGGCGTATGCGTTTTTTCCTGAATATATTCAGGAAAAAACGCATACGCCCTTTTTGGCCAAGGGTATCATTGTCGAGGTTTTGCCGCTTTTCCTGTGCTTTAAAGGCGATTCGAATCTCCCTCCTGAAATCTGTTTCCTGCAATTCTGCCTTGCTTTCAAATCCTCTTCGTTGCCTTCCCTCAATATATTTGTGGACGAGAGTCATCATTTCGAAGTCTGCAGGTTTGTGAATTGCAGTGCCCCTGAGCTCCATTTTTCAACTCGCTTTCTTGGGAGCTGGCCACAAAAGCGCAGGATTGCTTCAGGCCCTATTCTGGTCCCAGGCGGCAGGCTGAGCCTGTGGTTAATTCTTCTTCCTGATGGGAAAATAGAGTGACCTGTGCCTGTCCCAACACCTAGAGCTAGTCTCTCATTGGTTCCCCCTCTTCCCGTTCATCCTCAGGACAAATTGCAACCTGTACGGAACAGGAGGTTAAAGGTGCTGATTCTCCAAGGAGGGAGATTGCTAGTAAAGCGGCTGGAATGGCGAACACGAGCACAAGGAGATGAGAAATGAGGTGCGTTTTAGAAACCTTTCCCGATCACACGGTGTACCATCTTCTGGGTTTCTCATGCATGTTTTCGATGTAGGAACATGCCCTTGAACCTGGAGATTTGGGACCCATTGGATGGGTACCACGCAGTATTACTTTAAAGGGTCTGCGTTTGCTCACCCAACCTCACCAAACCTCTCAGCCTCAAGAGTGTCCACCCTTATGTCTCAATCAGCTGTGGGTCTAGATATGGTCAATCCAGGTGGCATCACAGCCCCGGAACGAATTTTGTAAGAATTTCTCTCTCTTACACTGTCTTTGTTTCACGGGTTTTTAAAAGTAATTGATTTTTATAATGGGGTTTACCTGCTTTTCACTGCTGTGTTTTTGCCGCTTTACACCCACTTCACTCACTTACAGAGAGATATCAATGCATAGGTTTTAAGATTCTTACTAGTCAGATATATTCTTGGGCAGTGAATAGGGGGTGCTGAGTCCAATTCCTTGAGCAAGGAGTAGGTCTTGTCTATTACATATTGGGTTTATGGAACGGTATCTGAGATAATTTGAAACCCTTGTTTTATGCATCACCCCACCTCACCTTTCCCGTTAAAAAGCCATAGTGTGTTTTCTAAACGTGTGACTCTATTCTGTTTTGTAATTCAGTTCAAGGGAGCGGTTTTTACATTCCCTCTATAAGTGATATCTTATGATAAGTGTCTTTTTCTGTGTGACTTATTTCACTTAGAATCGTCGTACCTAAATCCACTCATCATGCTGCTACTAGCCTTATGACGTTGATTTCATGGCTGAGTGATATTCCATTGTACATAAGGACCACAACTTCTTTATCCATTTTTCTCTTTCCTGGGATATTTGAGGTGTAACGAAGTGGAGGTTCTTGTCAACAGAGCAGCCCTAAACTTTGGGGTGCCTGTGTCTTGCTGATTTTTAGTTTTCCCAACTTATACGCCCATGAGTGGAAGTGCCCTATGCTCCCTAAGCTGAGTTTTTTAGATGTTTCAGGACACACCGTGCACTTCTCAGAGTGGCTGTTGGCAATTTACATCCCGCCCATCAGCGTAGCCAGGCTCCCGTTTCTCCAAGGCCTGTCCTGCATTTCTGGTTTTGAAACTTTATTCAGCATGGCCCTTTTGACCGATGGGAAGCGAGACTTCTTTGTAGCGCTGATTTGCCTTTCCAGGTTGCTTGGTTGGCCAAAAAGGGCGTATGCGTTTTTTCCTGAATATATTCAGGAAAAAATGCATACGCCCTTTTTGGCCAAGGGCATCATTGTCGAGGTTTTGCCGCTTTTCCTGTGCTTTAAAGGCGATTCGAATCTCCTTCCTGAAATCTCTTTCCTGCAATTCTGCCTTGCTTTCAAATCCTCTTCGTTGCCTTCCCTCAATATATTTGTGGACGAGAGTCATCATTTATAAGTCTGCAGGTTTGTGAATTGCAGTGCCCCTGAGCTCCATTTTTCAACTCGCTTTCTTGGGAGCTGGCCGCAAAAGCGCAGGATTGTTACACGGCCTATTCTCCTCCCAGGCGGCAGGCTGAGCCTGTGGTTAATTCTTCTTCCTGATGGGAAAATAGAGTGACTTGTGCCTGTCCCAACACCTAGAGCTAGTCTCTCATTGCTTCCCCCTCTTTCCGTTCATCCTCAGGACAAATTGCAACCTGTACGGAACAGGAGGTTAAAGGTGCTGATTCTCCAAGGAGGGAGATTGCTAGTAAAGCGGCTGGAATTGCGAACCCGAGCACAAGGAGATGAGAAATGAGGTGCGTTTTAGAAACCATTCCCGATCACACGGTGTACCATCTTCTGGGTTTCTCATGCATGTTTTCGATGTAGGAAGATGCCCTTGAACCTGGAGATTTGGGACCCATGGGATGGGTACCACGCAGTATTACTTTAAAGGGTCTGCGTTTGCTCACCCAACCTCACCAAACCTCTCAGCGCCAAGAGTGTCCACCCTTATGTCTCAATCAGCTGTGGGTCTAGATATGATCAATCCAGGTGGCATCACAGCCCCTGAACGAATTTTGTAAGAATTTCTCTCTCTTTCACTGTCTTTGTTTCACGGGTTTTTAAAAGTAATTGATATTTATAATGGGGTTTACCTGCTTTTCACTGCTGTGATTTTGCCGCTTTACACCCACTTGACTCACTTACAGAGAGATATCAATGCATAGGTTTCAAGATTCTTACTAGTCAGATATATTCTTGGGCGGTGAATAGGGTGTGTTGAGTCCAATTCATTGATCAAGGAGTAGGTCTTGTCTATTACATATTGGGTTTATGGAACGGTATCTGAGCTAATTTGAAACCCTTGTTTTATGCATCACCCCACCTCACCTTTCCCGTTAAGCAGCCATAGTGTGTTTTCTAAACGTGTGACTCTATTCTGTTTTGTAATTCAGTTCAAGGGTAGCGGTTTTTACATTCCCTCTATAAGTGATATCTTATGATAAGTGTCTTTTTCTGTGTGACTTATTTCACTTAGAATCGTCGTACCTAAATCCACTCATCATGCTGCTACTAGCCTTATGACGTTGATTTCATGGCTGATTGATATTCCATTGTACATAAGGACCACAACTTCTTTATCCATTTTTCTCTTTCCTGGGATATTTAAGGTGTAACGAAGTGGAGGTTCTTGTCAACACAGCAGCCCTAAACTTTGGGGTGCCTCTGTCTTGCTGAGTTTTAGTTTTCCCAATTTATACGCCCATGAGTGGAAGTGCCCTATGCTCCCTAAGCTGAGTTTTTTAGATGTTTCAGGACACACCGTGCACTTCTCCAGAATGGCTGTTGGCAATTTACATCCCGCCCATCAGCGTAGCCAGGCTCCCGTTTCTCCATGGCCTGTCCTGCATTTCTGGTTTTTACACTTTATTCAGCATGGCCATTTTGACCGATGGGAAGCGAGACTTCTTTGTAGCGCTGATTTGCCTTTCCAGGTTGCTTGGTTGGCCAAAAAGGGCGTATGCGTTTTTTCCTGAATATATTCAGGAAAAAACGCATACGCCCTTTTTGGCCAAGGGCATCATTGTCGAGGTTTTGCCGCTTTTCCTGTGCTTTAAAGGCGATTCGAATCTCCCTCCTGAAATCTGTTTCCTGCAATTCTGCCTTGCTTTCAAATCCTCTTCGTTGCCTTCCCTCAATATATTTGTGGACGAGAGTCATTATTTATAAGTCTGCAGGTTTGTGAATTGCAGTGCCCCTGAGCTCCATTTTTCAACTCGCTTTCTTGGGAGCTGGCCGCAAAAGCGCAGGATTGCTTCAGGCCCTATTCTGGTCCCGGGCGGCAGGCTGAGCCTGTGGTTAATTCTTCTTCCTGATGGGAAAATAGAGTGACCTGTGCCTGTCCCAACACCTAGAGCTAGTCTCTCATTGGTTCCCCCTCTTCCCGTTCATCCTCAGGACAAATTGCAACCTGTACGGAACAGGAGGTTAAAGGTGCTGATTCTCCAAGAAGGGAGATTGCTAGTAAAGCGGCTGGAACGGCGAACCCGAGCACAAGGAGATGAGAAATGTGGTGCGTTTTAGAAAGCTTTCCCGATCACACGGTGTACCATCTTCTGGGTTTCTCATGCATGTTTTCGATGTAGGAAGATGCCCTTGAACCTGGAGATTTGGGACCCATGGGATGGGTACCACGCAGTATTACTTTAAAGGGTCTGCCTTTGCTCACCCATCCTCACCAAACCTCTCAGCCCCAAGAGTGTCCACCCTTATGTCTCAATCAGCTGTGGGTCTAGATATGGTCAATCCAGGTGGCATCACAGCCCCTGAACGAATTTTGTAAGAATTTCTCTCTCTTTCACTGTCTTTGTTTCACGGGTTTTTAAAAGTAATTGATTTTTATAATGGCGTTTACCTGCTTTTAACTGCTGTGTTTTTGCCGCTTTACACCCACTTGACTCACTTACAGAGAGATATCAATGCATAGGTGTTAAGATTCTTACTATTCAGATATAATCTTGGGCGGTGAATTGGGGGTGTTCAGTCCAATTCACTGAGCAAGGAGTAGGTCTTGTCTATTACATATTGGGTTTATGGAACGGTATCTGAGCTAATTTGAAACCCTTGTTTTATGCATCACCCCACCTCACCTTTCCCGTTAAGCAGCCATAGTGTGTTTTCTAAATGTGTGACTCTGCTGTGATTTATAATTCAGTTCAAGGGTAGCGGTTTTTATATTCCCTCTATAAGTGATATCTTATGATAAGTATATTTTTCTGTGTGACTTATTTCACTTAGAATCGTCCTACCTAAATCCACTCATCTTGCTGCTACTAGCCTTATGACGTTGATTTCATGGCTGAGTGATATTCCATTGTACATAAGGACCACAACTTCTTTATCCATTTTTCTCTTTCCTGGGATATTTAAGGTGTAACGAAGTGGAGGTTCTTGTCAACAGAGCAGCCCTAAACTTTGGGGTGCCTGTGTCTTGCTGATTTTTAGTTTTCCCAATTTATACGCCCATGAGTGGATGTGCCCTATGCTCCCTAAGCTGAGTTTTTTACATGTTTCAGGGCATACCGTGCACTTCTCCAGAGTGGCTGTTGGCAATTTACATCCCGCCCATCAGCGTAGCCAGTCTCCCGTTTCTCCATGGCCTGTCCTGCATTTCTGGTTTTGACACTTTATTCAGCATGGCCCTTTTGACCGATGGGAAGCGAGACTTCTTTGTAGCGCTGATTTGCCTTTCCAGGTTGCTTGGTTGGCCAAAAAGGGCGTATGCGTTTTTTCCTGAATATATTCAGGAAAAAACGCATACGCCCTTTTTGGCCAAGGGCATCATTGTCGAGGTTTTGCCGCTTTTCCTGTGCTTTAAAGGCGATTCGAATCTCCCTCCTGAAATCTGTTTCCTGCAATTCTGCCTTGCTTTCAAATCCTCTTCGTTGCCTTCCCTCAATATATTTGTGGACGAGAGTCATCATTTCTAAGTCTGCAGGTTTGTGAATTGCAGTGCCCCTGAGCTCCATTTTTCAACTCGCTTTCTTGGGGCTGGCCGCAAAAGCGCAGGATTGCTTCAGGCCCTATTCTGGTCCCGGGCGGCAGGTTGAGCCTGTGGCTAATTCTTCTTCCTGATGGGAAAATAGAGTGACCTGTGCCTGTCCCAACACCTAGAGCTAGTCTCTCATTGATTCCCCCTCTTCCCGTTCATCCTCAGGACAAATTGCAACCTGTACGGAACAGGAGGTTAAAGGTGCTGATTCTCCAAGGAGGGAGATTGCTAGTAAAGCGGCTGGAATGGCGAACCCGAGCACAAGGAGATGAGAAATGAGGTGCGTTTTAGAAACCTTTCCCGATCACACGGTGTACCATCTTCTGAGTTTCTCATGCATGTTTTCGATGTAGGAAGATGCCCTTGAACCTGGAGATTTGGGCCCCATGGGTTGGGTACCACGCAGTATTACTTTAAAGGGCCTGCGTTTGCTCACCCAACCTCACCAAACCTCTCAGCCCCAAGAGTGTCCACCCTTATGTCTCAATCAGATGTGGGTCTAGATATGGTCAATCCAGGTGGCATCACAGCCCCTGAACGAATTTTGTAAGAATTTCTCTCTCTTTCACTGTCTTTGTTTCACGTGTTTTTAAAAGTAATTGATTTTTATAATGGGGTTTACCTGCTTTTCACTGCTGTGTTTTTACCGCTTTACATCCACTTGACTCACTTACAGAGAGATATCAATGCATAGGTTTTAAGATTCTTACTAGTCAGATATATTGTTGGGCGGTGAATAGGGGGTGCTGGGTCCAATTCCTTGAGCATGGAGTAGGTCTTGTCTATTACATATTGGGTTTAAGAAACGGTATCTGAGCTAACTTGAATCCCTTGTTTTAGCATCACCCCACCTCACCTTTCCAGTTAAGCAGCCATAGTGTGTTTTCTAAACGTGTGACTCTATTCTGTTTTGTAATTCAGTTCAAGGGTAGCGGTTTTTACATTCCCTCTATAAGTGATATCTTATGATAAGTTTCTTTATCTGTGTGACTTATTTCACTTAGAATCGTCGTACCTAAATCCAGTCATCATGCTGCTACTAGCCTTTTGACGTTGATTTCATGGCTGAGTGATATTCCATTGTACATAAGGACCACAACTTCTTTATCCATTTTTCTCTTTCCTGGGATATTTAAGGTGTAACGAAGTGGAGGGTCTTGTCAACAGAGCCGCCCTAAACTTTGCGGTGCCTGTGTCTTGCTGATTTTTAGTTTTCCCAAATTATACGCCCATGATTGGATGTGCCCTATGCTCCCTAAGCTGAGTTTTTTAGATGTTTCAGGACACACCGTGCACTTCTCCGGAGTGGCTGTTGGCAATTTACATCCCGCCCATCAGCATAGCCAGGCTCCCGTTTCTCCATGGCCTGTCTTGCATTTCTGGTTTTGACACTTTATTCATCATGGCCCTTTTGACCGATGGGAAGCGAGACTTCTTTGTAGCGCTGATTTGCCTTTACAGGTTGCTTGGTTGGCCAAAAAGGGCGTATGCGTTTTTTCCTGAATATATTCAGGAAAAAACGCATACGCCCTTTTTGGCCAAGGGCATCATTGTCGAGGTTTTGCCGCTTTTCCTGTGCTTTAAAGGCGATTCGAATCTCCCTCGTGAAATCTGTTTCCTGCAATTCTGCCTTGCTTTCAAATCCTCTTCGTGGCCTTCCCTCAGTATATTTTTGGACGAGAGTCATCATTTATAAGTCTGCAGGTATGTGCATTGCAGTGCCCCTGAGCTCCATTTTTCAACTCGCTTTCTTGGGGCTGGCCGCAAAAGCGCAGGATTGCTTCAGGCCCTATTCTGGTCCCGGGCGGCAGGTTGAGCCTGTGGCTAATTCTTCTTCCTGATGGGAAAATAGAGTGACCTGTGCCTGTCCCAACACCTAGAGCTAGTCTCTCATTGGTTCCCCCTCTTCCCGTTCATCCTCAGGACAAATTGCAACCTGTACGGAACAGGAGGTTAAAGGTGCTGATTCTCCAAGAAGGGAGATTGCTAGTAAAGCGGCTGGAACGGCGAACCCGAGCACAAGGAGATGAGAAATGTGGTGCGTTTTAGAAAGCTTTCCCGATCACACGGTGTACCATCTTCTGGGTTTCTCATGCATGTTTTCGATGTAGGAAGATGCCCTTGAACCTGGAGATTTGGGACCCATGGGATGGGTACCACGCAGTATTACTTTAAAGGGTCTGCCTTTGCTCACCCATCCTCACCAAACCTCTCAGCCCCAAGAGTGTCCACCCTTATGTCTCAATCAGCTGTGGGTCTAGATATGGTCAATCCAGGTGGCATCACAGCCCCTGAACGAATTTTGTAAGAATTTCTCTCTCTTTCACTGTCTTTGTTTCACGGGTTTTTAAAAGTAATTGATTTTTATAATGGCGTTTACCTGCTTTTAACTGCTGTGTTTTTGCCGCTTTACACCCACTTGACTCACTTACAGAGAGATATCAATGCATAGGTGTTAAGATTGTTACTATTCAGATATAATCTTGGGCGGTGAATTGGGGGTGTTGAGTCCAATTCACTGAGCAAGGAGTAGGTCTTGTCTATTACATATTGGGTTTATGGAACGGTATCTGAGCTAATTTGAAACCCTAGTTTTATGCATCACCCCACCTCACATTTCCCGTTAAGCAGCCATAGTGTGTTTTCTAAACATGTGACTCTGCTGTGATTTATAATTCAGTTCAAGGGTAGCGGTTTTTATATTCCCTCTATAAGTGATATCTTATGATAAGTATATTTTTCTGTGTGACTTATTTCACTTAGAATCGTCCTACCTAAATCCACTCATCTTGCTGCTACTAGCCTTATGACGTTGATTTCATGGCTGAGTGATATTCCATTGTACATAAGGACCACAACTTCTTTATCCATTTTTCTCTTTCCTGGGATATTTAAGGTGTAACGAAGTGGAGGTTCTTGTCAACAGAGCAGCCCTAAACTTTGGGGTGCCTGTGTCTTGCTGATTTTTAGTTTTCCCAATTTATACGCCCATGAGTGGATGTGCCCTATGCTCTCTAAGCTGAGTTTTTTACATGTTTCAGGACATACCGTGCACTTCTCCAGAGTGGCTGTTGGCAATTTACATCCCGCCCATCAGCGTAGCCAGGCTCCCGTTTCTCCATGGCCTGTCCTGCATTTCTGGTTTTGACACTTTATTCAGCATGGCCCTTTTGACCGATGGGAAGCGAGACTTCTTTGTAGCGCTGATTTGCCTTTCCAGGTTGCTTGGTTGGCCAAAAAGGGCGTATGCGTTTTTTCCTGAATATATTCAGGAAAAAACGCATACGCCCTTTTTGGCCAAGGGCATCATTGTCGAGGTTTTGCCGCTTTTCCTGTGCTTTAAAGGCGATTCGAATCTCCCTCCTGAAATCTGTTTCCTGCAATTCTGCCTTGCTTTCAAATCCTCTTCGTTGCCTTCCCTCAATATATTTGTGGACGAGAGTCATCATTTCTAAGTCTGCAGGTTTGTGAATTGCAGTGCCCCTGAGCTCCATTTTTCAACTCGCTTTCTTGGGGCTGGCCGCAAAAGCGCAGGATTGCTTCAGGCCCTATTCTGGTCCCGGGCGGCAGGTTGAGCCTGTGGCTAATTCTTCTTCCTGATGGGAAAATAGAGTGACCTGTGCCTGTCCCAACACCTAGAGCTAGTCTCTCATTGATTCCCCCTCTTCCCGTTCATCCTCAGGACAAATTGCAACCTGTACGGAACAGGAGGTTAAAGGTGCTGATTCTCCAAGGAGGGAGATTGCTAGTAAAGCGGCTGGAATGGCGAACCCGAGCACAAGGAGATGAGAAATGAGGTGCATTTTAGAAACCTTTCCCGATCACACGGTGTACCATCTTCTGAGTTTCTCATGCATGTTTTCGATGTAGGAAGATGCCCTTGAACCTGGAGATTTGGGCCCCATGGGTTGGGTACCACGCAGTATTACTTTAAAGGGCCTGCGTTTGCTCACCCAACCTCACCAAACCTCTCAGCCCCAAGAGTGTCCACCCTTATGTCTCAATCAGATGTGGGTCTAGATATGGTCAATCCAGGTGGCATCACAGCCCCTGAACGAATTTTGTAAGAATTTCTCTCTCTTGCACTGTCTTTGTTTCACGTGTTTTTAAAAGTAATTGATTTTTATAATGGGGTTTACCTGCTTTTCACTGCTGTGTTTTTACCGCTTTACATCCACTTGACTCACTTACAGAGAGATATCAATGCATAGGTTTTAAGATTCTTACTAGTCAGATATATTGTTGGGCGGTGAATAGGGGGTGCTGGGTCCAATTCCTTGAGCATGGAGTAGGTCTTGTCTATTACATATTGGGTTTAAGAAACGGTATCTGAGCTAACTTGAATCCCTTGTTTTAGCATCACCCCACCTCACCTTTCCCGTTAAGCAGCCATAGTGTGTTTTCTAAACGTGTGACTCTATTCTGTTTTGTAATTCAGTTCAAGGGTAGCGGTTTTTACATTCCCTCTATAAGTGATATCTTATGATAAGTTTCTTTATCTGTGTGACTTATTTCACTTAGAATCGTCGTACCTAAATCCAGTCATCATGCTGCTACTAGCCTTTTGACGTTGATTTCATGGCTGAGTGATATTCCATTGTACATAAGGACCACAACTTCTTTATCCATTTTTCTCTTTCCTGGGATATTTAAGGTGTAACGAAGTGGAGGGTCTTGTCAACAGAGCCGCCCTAAACTTTGCGGTGCCTGTGTCTTGCTGATTTTTAGTTTTCCCAAATTATACGCCCATGATTGGATGTGCCCTATGCTCCCTAAGCTGAGTTTTTTAGATGTTTCAGGACACACCGTGCACTTCTCCGGAGTGGCTGTTGGCAATTTACATCCCGCCCATCAGCATAGCCAGGCTCCCGTTTCTCCATGGCCTGTCTTGCATTTCTGGTTTTGACACTTTATTCATCATGGCCCTTTTGACCGATGGGAAGCGAGACTTCTTTGTAGCGCTGATTTGCCTTTACAGGTTGCTTGGTTGGCCAAAAAGGGCGTATGCGTTTTTTCCTGAATATATTCAGGAAAAAACGCATACGCCCTTTTTGGCCAAGGGCATCATTGTCGAGGTTTTGCCGCTTTTCCTGTGCTTTAAAGGCGATTCGAATCTCCCTCGTGAAATCTGTTTCCTGCAATTCTGCCTTGCTTTCAAATCCTCTTCGTGGCCTTCCCTCAGTATATTTTTGGACGAGAGTCATCATTTATAAGTCTGCAGGTATGTGCATTGCAGTGCCCCTGAGCTCCATTTTTCAACTCGCTTTCTTGGGGCTGGCCGCAAAAGCGCAGGATTGCTTCAGGCCCTATTCTGGTCCCGGGCGGCAGGTTGAGCCTGTGGCTAATTCTTCTTCCTGATGGGAAAATAGAGTGACCTGTGCCTGTCCCAACACCTAGAGCTAGTCTCTCATTGGTTCCCCCTCTTCCCGTTCATCCTCAGGACAAATTGCAACCTGTACGGAACAGGAGGTTAAAGGTGCTGATTCTCCAAGAAGGGAGATTGCTAGTAAAGCGGCTGGAACGGCGAACCCGAGCACAAGGAGATGAGAAATGTGGTGCGTTTTAGAAAGCTTTCCCGATCACACGGTGTACCATCTTCTGGGTTTCTCATGCATGTTTTCGATGTAGGAAGATGCCCTTGAACCTGGAGATTTGGGACCCATGGGATGGGTACCACGCAGTATTACTTTAAAGGGTCTGCGTTTGCTCACCCATCCTCACCAAACCTCTCAGCCCCAAGAGTGTCCACCCTTATGTCTCAATCAGCTGTGGGTCTAGATATGGTCAATCCAGGTGGCATCACAGCCCCTGAACGAATTTTGTAAGAATTTCTCTCTCTTTCACTGTCTTTGTTTCACGGGTTTTTAAAAGTAATTGATTTTTATAATGGCGTTTACCTGCTTTTAACTGCTGTGTTTTTGCCGCTTTACACCCACTTGACTCACTTACAGAGAGATATCAAGGCATAGGTGTTAAGATTCTTACTAGTCAGATATAATCTTGGGCGGTGAATTGGGGGTGTTGAGTCCAATTCACTGAGCAAGGAGTAGGTCTTGTCTATTACATATTGGGTTTATGGAACGGTATCTGAGCTAATTTGAAACCCTAGTTTTATGCATCACCCCACCTCACATTTCCCGTTAAGCAGCCATAGTGTGTTTTCTAAACATGTGACTCTGCTGTGATTTATAATTCAGTTCAAGGGTAGCGGTTTTTATATTCCCTCTATAAGTGATATCTTATGATAAGTATATTTTTCTGTGTGACTTATTTCACTTAGAATCGTCCTACCTAAATCCACTCATCTTGCTGCTACTAGCCTTATGACGTTGATTTCATGGCTGAGTGATATTCCATTGTACATAAGGACCACAACTTCTTTATCCATTTTTCTCTTTCCTGGGATATTTAAGGTGTAACGAAGTGGAGGTTCTTGTCAACAGAGCAGCCCTAAACTTTGGGGTGCCTGTGTCTTGCTGATTTTTAGTTTTCCCAATTTATACGCCCATGAGTGGATGTGCCCTATGCTCTCTAAGCTGAGTTTTTTACATGTTTCAGGACATACCGTGCACTTCTCCAGAGTGGCTGTTGGCAATTTACATCCCGCCCATCAGCGTAGCCAGGCTCCCGTTTCTCCATGGCCTGTCCTGCATTTCTGGTTTTGACACTTTATTCAGCATGGCCCTTTTGACCGATGGGAAGCGAGACTTCTTTGTAGCGCTGATTTGCCTTTCCAGGTTGCTTGGTTGGCCAAAAAGGGCGTATGCGTTTTTTCCTGAATATATTCAGGAAAAAACGCATACGCCCTTTTTGGCCAAGGGCATCATTGTCGAGGTTTTGCCGCTTTTCCTGTGCTTTAAAGGCGATTCGAATCTCCCTCGTGAAATCTGTTTCCTGCAATTCTGCCTTGCTTTCAAATCCTCTTCGTGGCCTTCCCTCAGTATATTTTTGGACGAGAGTCATCATTTATAAGTCTGCAGGTATGTGCATTGCAGTGCCCCTGAGCTCCATTTTTCAACTCGCTTTCTTGGGGCTGGCCGCAAAAGCGCAGGATTGCTTCAGGCCCTATTCTGGTCCCGGGCGGCAGGTTGAGCCTGTGGCTAATTCTTCTTCCTGATGGGAAAATAGAGTGACCTGTGCCTGTCCCAACACCTAGAGCTAGTCTCTCATTGATTCCCCCTCTTCCCGTTCATCCTCAGGACAAATTGCAACCTGTACGGAACAGGAGGTTAAAGGTGCTGATTCTCCAAGAAGGGAGATTGCTAGTAAAGCGGCTGGAACGGCGAACCCGAGCACAAGGAGATGAGAAATGTGGTGCGTTTTAGAAAGCTTTCCCGATCACACGGTGTACCATCTTCTGGGTTTCTCATGCATGTTTTCGATGTAGGAAGATGCCCTTGAACCTGGAGATTTGGGACCCATGGGATGGGTACCACGCAGTATTACTTTAAAGGGTCTGCCTTTGCTCACCCATCCTCACCAAACCTCTCAGCCCCAAGAGTGTCCACCCTTATGTCTCAATCAGCTGTGGGTCTAGATATGGTCAATCCAGGTGGCATCACAGCCCCTGAACGAATTTTGTAAGAATTTCTCTCTCTTTCACTGTCTTTGTTTCACGGGTTTTTAAAAGTAATTGATTTTTATAATGGCGTTTACCTGCTTTTAACTGCTGTGTTTTTGCCGCTTTACACCCACTTGACTCACTTACAGAGAGATATCAATGCATAGGTGTTAAGATTGTTACTATTCAGATATAATCTTGGGCGGTGAATTGGGGGTGTTGAGTCCAATTCACTGAGCAAGGAGTAGGTCTTGTCTATTACATATTGGGTTTATGGAACGGTATCTGAGCTAATTTGAAACCCTTGTTTTATGCATCACCCCACCTCACCTTTCCCGTTAAGCAGCCATAGTGTGTTTTCTAAATGTGTGACTCTGCTGTGATTTATAATTCAGTTCAAGGGTAGCGGTTTTTATATTCCCTCTATAAGTGATATCTTATGATAAGTATATTTTTCTGTGTGACTTATTTCACTTAGAATCGTCCTACCTAAATCCACTCATCTTGCTGCTACTAGCCTTATGACGTTGATTTCATGGCTGAGTGATATTCCATTGTACATAAGGACCACAACTTCTTTATCCATTTTTCTCTTTCCTGGGATATTTAAGGTGTAACGAAGTGGAGGTTCTTGTCAACAGAGCAGCCCTAAACTTTGGGGTGCCTGTGTCTTGCTGATTTTTAGTTTTCCCAATTTATACGCCCATGAGTGGATGTGCCCTATGCTCCCTAAGCTGAGTTTTTTACATGTTTCAGGGCATACCGTGCACTTCTCCAGAGTGGCTGTTGGCAATTTACATCCCGCCCATCAGCGTAGCCAGTCTCCCGTTTCTCCATGGCCTGTCCTGCATTTCTGGTTTTGACACTTTATTCAGCATGGCCCTTTTGACCGATGGGAAGCGAGACTTCTTTGTAGCGCTGATTTGCCTTTCCAGGTTGCTTGGTTGGCCAAAAAGGGCGTATGCGTTTTTTCCTGAATATATTCAGGAAAAAACGCATACGCCCTTTTTGGCCAAGGGCATCATTGTCGAGGTTTTGCCGCTTTTCCTGTGCTTTAAAGGCGATTCGAATCTCCCTCCTGAAATCTGTTTCCTGCAATTCTGCCTTGCTTTCAAATCCTCTTCGTTGCCTTCCCTCAATATATTTGTGGACGAGAGTCATCATTTCTAAGTCTGCAGGTATGTGCATTGCAGTGCCCCTGAGCTCCATTTTTCAACTCGCTTTCTTGGGGCTGGCCGCAAAAGCGCAGGATTGCTTCAGGCCCTATTCTGGTCCCGGGCGGCAGGTTGAGCCTGTGGCTAATTCTTCTTCCTGATGGGAAAATAGAGTGACCTGTGCCTGTCCCAACACCTAGAGCTAGTCTCTCATTGATTCCCCCTCTTCCCGTTCATCCTCAGGACAAATTGCAACCTGTACGGAACAGGAGGTTAAAGGTGCTGATTCTCCAAGGAGGGAGATTGCTAGTAAAGCGGCTGGAATGGCGAACCCGAGCACAAGGAGATGAGAAATGAGGTGCGTTTTAGAAACCTTTCCCGATCACACGGTGTACCATCTTCTGAGTTTCTCATGCATGTTTTCGATGTAGGAAGATGCCCTTGAACCTGGAGATTTGGGCCCCATGGGTTGGGTACCACGCAGTATTACTTTAAAGGGTCTGCGTTTGCTCACCCAACCTCACCAAACCTCTCAGCCCCAAGAGTGTCCACCCTTATGTCTCAATCAGCTGTGGGTCTAGATATGGTCAATCCAGGTGGCATCACGGCCCTTGAACGAATTTTGTAAGAATTTCTCTCTCTTTCACTGTCTTTGTTTCACGTGTTCTTAAAAGTAATTGATTTTTATAATGGGGTTTACCTGCTTTTCACTGCTGTGTTTTTACCGCTTTACATCCACTTGACTCACTTACAGAGAGATATCAATGCATAGGTTTTAAGATTCTTACTAGTCAGATATATTCTTGGGCGGTGAATAGGGGGTGCTGAGTCCAATTCCTTGAGCATGGAGTAGGTCTTGTCTATTACATATTGGGTTTAAGAAACGGTATCTGAGCTAATTTGAATCCCTTGTTTTAGCATCACCCCACCTCACCTTTCCCGTTAAGCAGCCATAGTGTGTTTTCTAAACTTGTGACTCTATTCTGTTTTGTAATTCAGTTCAAGGGTAGCGGTTTTTACATTCCCTCTATAAGTGATATCTTATGATAAGTTTCTTTATCTGTGTGACTTATTTCACTTAGAATCGTCGTACCTAAATCCACTCATCATGCTGCTACTAGCCTTTTGACGTTGATTTCATGGCTGAGTGATATTCCATTGTACATAAGGACCACAACTTCTTTATCCATTTTTCTCTTTCCTGGGATATTTAAGGTGTAACGAAGTGGAGGGTATTGTCAACAGAGCCGCCCTAAACTTTGCGGTGCCTGTGTCTTGCTGATTTTTAGTTTTCCCAAATTATACGCCCATGCTTGGATGTGCCCTATGCTCCCTAAGCTGAGTTTTTTAGATGTTTCAGGACACACCGTGCACTTCTCCGGAGTGGCTGTTGGCAATTTACATCCCGCCCATCAGCGTAGCCAGGCTCCCGTTTCTCCATGGCCTGTCTTGCATTTCTGGTTTTGACACTTTATTCATCATGGCCCTTTTGACCGATGGGAATCGAGACTTCTTTGTAGCGCTGATTTGCCTTTACAGGTTGCTTGGTTGGCCAAAAAGGGCGTATGCGTTTTTTCCTGAATATATTCAGGAAAAAACGCATACGCCCTTTTTGGCCAAGGGCATCATTGTCGAGGTTTTGCCGCTTTTCCTGTGCTTTAAAGGCGATTCGAATCTCCCTCGTGAAATCTGTTTCCTGCAATTCTGCCTTGCTTTCAAATCCTCTTCGTTGCCTTCCCTCAGTATATTTTTGGACGAGAGTCATAATTTATAAGTCTGCAGGTATGTGAATTGCAGTGCCCCTGAGCTCCATTTTTCAACTCGCTTTCTTGGGGCTGGCCGCAAAAGCGCAGGATTGCTTCAGGCCCTATTCTGGTCCCGGGCGGCAGGTTGAGCCTGTGGCTAATTCTTCTTCCTGATGGGAAAATAGAGTGACCTGTGCCTGTCCCAACACCTAGAGCTAGTCTCTCATTGGTTCCCCCTCTTCCCGTTCATCCTCAGGACAAATTGCAACCTGTACGGAACAGGAGGTTAAAGGTGCTGATTCTCCAAGAAGGGAGATTGCTAGTAAAGCGGCTGGAACGGCGAACCCGAGCACAAGGAGATGAGAAATGTGGTGCGTTTTAGAAAGCTTTCCCGATCACACGGTGTACCATCTTCTGGGTTTCTCATGCATGTTTTCGATGTAGGAAGATGCCCTTGAACCTGGAGATTTGGGACCCATGAGATGGGTACCACGCAGTATTACTTTAAAGGGTCTGCGTTTGCTCACCCATCCTCACCAAACCTCTCAGCCCCAAGAGTGTCCACCCTTATGTCTCAATCAGCTGTGGGTCTAGATATGGTCAATCCAGGTGGCATCACAGCCCCTGAACGAATTTTGTAAGAATTTCTCTCTCTTTCACTGTCTTTGTTTCACGGGTTTTTAAAAGTAATTGATTTTTATAATGGCGTTTACCTGCTTTTAACTGCTGTGTTTTTGCCGCTTTACACCCACTTGACTCACTTACAGAGAGATATCAATGCATAGGTGTTAAGATTCTTACTATTCAGATATAATCTTGGGCGGTGAATTGGGGGTGTTCAGTCCAATTCACTGAGCAAGGAGTAGGTCTTGTCTATTACATATTGGGTTTATGGAACGGTATCTGAGCTAATTTGAAACCCTAGTTTTATGCATCACCCCACCTCACCTTTCCCGTTAAGCAGCCATAGTGTGTTTTCTAAACATGTGACTCTGCTGTGATTTATAATTCAGTTCAAGGGTAGCGGTTTTTATATTCCCTCTATAAGTGATATCTTATGATAAGTATATTTTTCTGTGTGACTTATTTCACTTAGAATCGTCCTACCTAAATCCACTCATCTTGCTGCTACTAGCCTTATGACGTTGATTTCATGGCTGAGTGATATTCCATTGTACATAAGGACCACAACTTCTTTATCCATTTTTCTCTTTCCTGGGATATTTAAGGTGTAACGAAGTGGAGGTTCTTGTCAACAGAGCAGCCCTAAACTTTGGGGTGCCTGTGTCTTGCTGATTTTTAGTTTTCCCAATTTATACGCCCATGAGTGGATGTGCCCTATGCTCTCTAAGCTGAGTTTTTTACATGTTTCAGGACATACCGTGCACTTCTCCAGAGTGGCTGTTGGCAATTTACATCCCGCCCATCAGCGTAGCCAGGCTCCCGTTTCTCCATGGCCTGTCCTGCATTTCTGGTTTTGACACTTTATTCAGCATGGCCCTTTTGACCGATGGGAAGCGAGACTTCTTTGTAGCGCTGATTTGCCTTTCCAGGTTGCTTGGTTGGCCAAAAAGGGCGTATGCGTTTTTTCCTGAATATATTCAGGAAAAAACGCATACGCCCTTTTTGGCCAAGGGCATCATTGTCGAGGTTTTGCCGCTTTTCCTGTGCTTTAAAGGCGATTCGAATCTCCCTCCTGAAATCTGTTTCCTGCAATTCTGCCTTGCTTTCAAATCCTCTTCGTTGCCTTCCCTCAATATATTTGTGGACGAGAGTCATCATTTCTAAGTCTGCAGGTTTGTGAATTGCAGTGCCCCTGAGCTCCATTTTTCAACTCGCTTTCTTGGGGCTGGCCGCAAAAGCGCAGGATTGCTTCAGGCCCTATTCTGGTCCCGGGCGGCAGGTTGAGCCTGTGGCTAATTCTTCTTCCTGATGGGAAAATAGAGTGACCTGTGCCTGTCCCAACACCTAGAGCTAGTCTCTCATTGATTCCCCCTCTTCCCGTTCATCCTCAGGACAAATTGCAACCTGTACGGAACAGGAGGTTAAAGGTGCTGATTCTCCAAGGAGGGAGATTGCTAGTAAAGCGGCTGGAATGGCGAACCCGAGCACAAGGAGATGAGAAATGAGGTGCGTTTTAGAAACCTTTCCCGATCACACGGTGTACCATCTTCTGAGTTTCTCATGCATGTTTTCGATGTAGGAAGATGCCCTTGAACCTGGAGATTTGGGCCCCATGGGTTGGGTACCACGCAGTATTACTTTAAAGGGTCTGCGTTTGCTCACCCAACCTCACCAAACCTCTCAGCCCCAAGAGTGTCCACCCTTATGTCTCAATCAGCTGTGGGTCTAGATATGGTCAATCCAGTTGGCATCACAGCCCCTGAACGAATTTTGTAAGAATTTCTCTCTCTTTCACTGTCTTTGTTTCACGGGTTTTTAAAAGTAATTGATTTTTATAATGGGGTTTACCTGCTGTTCACTGCTGTGTTTTTGCCGCTTTACACCCACTTGACTCACTTACAGAGAGTTATAAATACATAGGTTTTAAGATTCTTACTAGTCAGATATATTCTTGGGCGGTGAAAATGTGGTGTTGAGTCCAATTCATTGATCAAGGAGTAGGTCTTGTCTATTACCTATTGGGTTTAAGAAACGGTATCTGAGCTAACTTGAATCCCTTGTTTTAGCATCACCCCACCTCACCTTTCCCGTTAAGCAGCCATAGTGTGTTTTCTAAACGTGTGACTCTATTCTGTTTTGTAATTCAGTTCAAGGGTAGCGGTTTTTACATTCCCTCTATAAGTGATATCTTATGATAAGTGTCTTTATCTGTGTGACTTATTTCACTTAGAATCGTCGTACCTAAATCCACTCATCATGCTGCTACTAGCCTTTTGACGTTGATTTCATGGCTGAGTGATATTCCATTGTACATAAGGACCACAACTTCTTTATCCATTTTTCTCTTTCCTGGGATATTTAAGGTGTAACGAAGTGGAGGTTCTTGTCAACAGAGCCGCCCTAAACTTTGCGGTGCCTGTGTCTTGCTGATTTTTCGTTTTCCCAAATTATACGCCCATGATTGGATGTGCCCTATGCTCCCTAAGCTGAGTTTTTTAGATGTTTCAGGACACACAGTGCACTTCTCCGGAGTGGCTGTTGGCAATTTACATCCCGCCCATCAGCATAGCCAGGCTCCCGTTTCTCCATGGCCTGTCTTGCATTTCTGGTTTTGACACTTTATTCATCATGGCCCTTTTGACCGATGGGAAGCGAGACTTCTTTGTAGCGCTGATTTGCCTTTCCAGGTTGCTTGGTTGGCCAAAAAGGGCGTATGCGTTTTTTCCTGAATATATTCAGGAAAAAACGCATACGCCCTTTTTGGCCAAGGGCATCATTGTCGAGGTTTTGCCGCTTTTCCTGTGCTTTAAAGGCGATTCGAATCTCCCTCGTGAAATCTGTTTCCTGCAATTCTGCCTTGCTTTCAAATCCTCTTCGTGGCCTTCCCTCAGTATATTTTTGGACGAGAGTCATCATTTATAAGTCTGCAGGTATGTGCATTGCAGTGCCCCTGAGCTCCATTTTTCAACTCGCTTTCTTGGGGCTGGCCGCAAAAGCGCAGGATTGCTTCAGGCCCTATTCTGGTCCCGGGCGGCAGGTTGAGCCTGTGGCTAATTCTTCTTCCTGATGGGAAAATAGAGTGACCTGTGCCTGTCCCAACACCTAGAGCTAGTCTCTCATTGGTTCCCCCTCTTCCCGTTCATCCTCAGGACAAATTGCAACCTGTACGGAACAGGAGGTTAAAGGTGCTGATTCTCCAAGAAGGGAGATTGCTAGTAAAGCGGCTGGAACGGCGAACCCGAGCACAAGGAGATGAGAAATGTGGTGCGTTTTAGAAAGCTTTCCCGATCACACGGTGTACCATCTTCTGGGTTTCTCATGCATGTTTTCGATGTAGGAAGATGCCCTTGAACCTGGAGATTTGGGACCCATGGGATGGGTACCACGCAGTATTACTTTAAAGGGTCTGCCTTTGCTCACCCATCCTCACCAAACCTCTCAGCCCCAAGAGTGTCCACCCTTATGTCTCAATCAGCTGTGGGTCTAGATATGGTCAATCCAGGTGGCATCACAGCCCCTGAACGAATTTTGTAAGAATTTCTCTCTCTTTCACTGTCTTTGTTTCACGGGTTTTTAAAAGTAATTGATTTTTATAATGGCGTTTACCTGCTTTTAACTGCTGTGTTTTTGCCGCTTTACACCCACTTGACTCACTTACAGAGAGATATCAATGCATAGGTGTTAAGATTGTTACTATTCAGATATAATCTTGGGCGGTGAATTGGGGGTGTTGAGTCCAATTCACTGAGCAAGGAGTAGGTCTTGTCTATTACATATTGGGTTTATGGAACGGTATCTGAGCTAATTTGAAACCCTTGTTTTATGCATCACCCCACCTCACCTTTCCCGTTAAGCAGCCATAGTGTGTTTTCTAAATGTGTGACTCTGCTGTGATTTATAATTCAGTTCAAGGGTAGCGGTTTTTATATTCCCTCTATAAGTGATATCTTATGATAAGTATATTTTTCTGTGTGACTTATTTCACTTAGAATCGTCCTACCTAAATCCACTCATCTTGCTGCTACTAGCCTTATGACGTTGATTTCATGGCTGAGTGATATTCCATTGTACATAAGGACCACAACTTCTTTATCCATTTTTCTCTTTCCTGGGATATTTAAGGTGTAACGAAGTGGAGGTTCTTGTCAACAGAGCAGCCCTAAACTTTGGGGTGCCTGTGTCTTGCTGATTTTTAGTTTTCCCAATTTATACGCCCATGAGTGGATGTGCCCTATGCTCCCTAAGCTGAGTTTTTTACATGTTTCAGGGCATACCGTGCACTTCTCCAGAGTGGCTGTTGGCAATTTACATCCCGCCCATCAGCGTAGCCAGTCTCCCGTTTCTCCATGGCCTGTCCTGCATTTCTGGTTTTGACACTTTATTCAGCATGGCCCTTTTGACCGATGGGAAGCGAGACTTCTTTGTAGCGCTGATTTGCCTTTCCAGGTTGCTTGGTTGGCCAAAAAGGGCGTATGCGTTTTTTCCTGAATATATTCAGGAAAAAACGCATACGCCCTTTTTGGCCAAGGGCATCATTGTCGAGGTTTTGCCGCTTTTCCTGTGCTTTAAAGGCGATTCGAATCTCCCTCCTGAAATCTGTTTCCTGCAATTCTGCCTTGCTTTCAAATCCTCTTCGTTGCCTTCCCTCAATATATTTGTGGACGAGAGTCATCATTTCTAAGTCTGCAGGTTTGTGAATTGCAGTGCCCCTGAGCTCCATTTTTCAACTCGCTTTCTTGGGGCTGGCCGCAAAAGCGCAGGATTGCTTCAGGCCCTATTCTGGTCCCGGGCGGCAGGTTGAGCCTGTGGCTAATTCTTCTTCCTGATGGGAAAATAGAGTGACCTGTGCCTGTCCCAACACCTAGAGCTAGTCTCTCATTGATTCCCCCTCTTCCCGTTCATCCTCAGGACAAATTGCAACCTGTACGGAACAGGAGGTTAAAGGTGCTGATTCTCCAAGGAGGGAGATTGCTAGTAAAGCGGCTGGAATGGCGAACCCGAGCACAAGGAGATGAGAAATGAGGTGCGTTTTAGAAACCTTTCCCGATCACACGGTGTACCATCTTCTGAGTTTCTCATGCATGTTTTCGATGTAGGAAGATGCCCTTGAACCTGGAGATTTGGGCCCCATGGGTTGGGTACCACGCAGTATTACTTTAAAGGGCCTGCGTTTGCTCACCCAACCTCACCAAACCTCTCAGCCCCAAGAGTGTCCACCCTTATGTCTCAATCAGATGTGGGTCTAGATATGGTCAATCCAGGTGGCATCACAGCCCCTGAACGAATTTTGTAAGAATTTCTCTCTCTTTCACTGTCTTTGTTTCACGTGTTTTTAAAAGTAATTGATTTTTATAATGGGGTTTACCTGCTTTTCACTGCTGTGTTTTTACCGCTTTACATCCACTTGACTCACTTACAGAGAGATATCAATGCATAGGTTTTAAGATTCTTACTAGTCAGATATATTCTTGGGCGGTGAATAGGGGGTGCTGAGTCCAATTCCTTGAGCATGGAGTAGGTCTTGTCTATTACATATTGGGTTTAAGAAACGGTATCTGAGCTAACTTGAATCCCTTGTTTTAGCATCACCCCACCTCACCTTTCCCGTTAAGCAGCCATAGTGTGTTTTCTAAACGTGTGACTCTATTCTGTTTTGTAATTCAGTTCAAGGGTAGCGGTTTTTACATTCCCTCTCTAAGTGATATCTTATGATAAGTTTCTTTATCTGTGTGACTTATTTCACTTAGAATCGTCGTACCTAAATCCACTCATCATGCTGCTACTAGCCTTTTGACGTTGATTTCATGGCTGAGTGATATTCCATTGTACATAAGGACCACAACTTCTTTATCCATTTTTCTCTTTCCTGGGATATTTAAGGTGTAACGAAGTGGAGGGTCTTGTCAACAGAGCCGCCCTAAACTTTGCGGTGCCTGTGTCTTGCTGATTTTTAGTTTTCCCAAATTATACGCCCATGATTGGATGTGCCCTATGCTCCCTAAGCTGAGTTTTTTAGATGTTTCAGGACACACCGTGCACTTCTCCGGAGTGGCTGTTGGCAATTTACATCCCGCCCATCAGCATAGCCAGGCTCCCGTTTCTCCATGGCCTGTCTTGCATTTCTGGTTTTGACACTTTATTCATCATGGCCCTTTTGACCGATGGGAAGCGAGACTTCTTTGTAGCGCTGATTTGCCTTTACAGGTTGCTTGTTTGGCCAAAAAGGGCGTATGCGTTTTTTCCTGAATATATTCAGGAAAAAACGCATACGCCCTTTTTGGCCAAGGGCATCATTGTCGAGGTTTTGCCGCTTTTCCTGTGCTTTAAAGGCGATTCGAATCTCCCTCGTGAAATCTGTTTCCTGCAATTCTGCCTTGCTTTCAAATCCTCTTCGTGGCCTTCCCTCAGTATATTTTTGGACGAGAGTCATCATTTATAAGTCTGCAGGTATGTGCATTGCAGTGCCCCTGAGCTCCATTTTTCAACTCGCTTTCTTGGGGCTGGCCGCAAAAGCGCAGGATTGCTTCAGGCCCTATTCTGGTCCCGGGCGGCAGGTTGAGCCTGTGGCTAATTCTTCTTCCTGATGGGAAAATAGAGTGACCTGTGCCTGTCCCAACACCTAGAGCTAGTCTCTCATTGGTTCCCCCTCTTCCCGTTCATCCTCAGGACAAATTGCAACCTGTACGGAACAGGAGGTTAAAGGTGCTGATTCTCCAAGAAGGGAGATTGCTAGTAAAGCGGCTGGAACGGCGAACCCGAGCACAAGGAGATGAGAAATGTGGTGCGTTTTAGAAAGCTTTCCAGATCACACGGTGTACCATCTTCTGGGTTTCTCATGCATGTTTTCGATGTAGGAAGATGCCCTTGAACCTGGAGATTTGGGACCCATGGGATGGGTACCACGCAGTATTACTTTAAAGGGTCTGCGTTTGCTCACCCATCCTCACCAAACCTCTCAGCCCCAAGAGTGTCCACCCTTATGTCTCAATCAGCTGTGGGTCTAGATATGGTCAATCCAGGTGGCATCACAGCCCCTGAACGAATTTTGTAAGAATTTCTCTCTCTTTCACTGTCTTTGTTTCACGGGTTTTTAAAAGTAATTGATTTTTATAATGGCGTTTACCTGCTTTTAACTGCTGTGTTTTTGCCGCTTTACACCCACTTGACTCACTTACAGAGAGATATCAAGGCATAGGTGTTAAGATTCTTACTATTCAGATATAATCTTGGGCGGTGAATTGGGGGTGTTGAGTCCAATTCACTGAGCAAGGAGTAGGTCTTGTCTATTACATATTGGGTTTATGGAACGGTATCTGAGCTAATTTGAAACCCTAGTTTTATGCATCACCCCACCTCACATTTCCCGTTAAGCAGCCATAGTGTGTTTTCTAAACATGTGACTCTGCTGTGATTTATAATTCAGTTCAAGGGTAGCGGTTTTTATATTCCCTCTATAAGTGATATCTTATGATAAGTATATTTTTCTGTGTGACTTATTTCACTTAGAATCGTCCTACCTAAATCCACTCATCTTGCTGCTACTAGCCTTATGACGTTGATTTCATGGCTGAGTGATATTCCATTGTACATAAGGACCACAACTTCTTTATCCATTTTTCTCTTTCCTGGGATATTTAAGGTGTAACGAAGTGGAGGTTCTTGTCAACAGAGCAGCCCTAAACTTTGGGGTGCCTGTGTCTTGCTGATTTTTAGTTTTCCCAATTTATACGCCCATGAGTGGATGTGCCCTATGCTCTCTAAGCTGAGTTTTTTACATGTTTCAGGACATACCGTGCACTTCTCCAGAGTGGCTGTTGGCAATTTACATCCCGCCCATCAGCGTAGCCAGGCTCCCGTTTCTCCATGGCCTGTCCTGCATTTCTGGTTTTGACACTTTATTCAGCATGGCCCTTTTGACCGATGGGAAGCGAGACTTCTTTGTAGCGCTGATTTGCCTTTCCAGGTTGCTTGGTTGGCCAAAAAGGGCGTATGCGTTTTTTCCTGAATATATTCAGGAAAAAACGCATACGCCCTTTTTGGCCAAGGGCATCATTGTCGAGGTTTTGCCGCTTTTCCTGTGCTTTAAAGGCGATTCGAATCTCCCTCCTGAAATCTGTTTCCTGCAATTCTGCCTTGCTTTCAAATCCTCTTCGTTGCCTTCCCTCAATATATTTGTGGACGAGAGTCATCATTTCTAAGTCTGCAGGTTTGTGAATTGCAGTGCCCCTGAGCTCCATTTTTCAACTCGCTTTCTTGGGGCTGGCCGCAAAAGCGCAGGATTGCTTCAGGCCCTATTCTGGTCCCGGGCGGCAGGTTGAGCCTGTGGCTAATTCTTCTTCCTGATGGGAAAATAGAGTGACCTGTGCCTGTCCCAACACCTAGAGCTAGTCTCTCATTGGTTCCCCTTCTTCCCGTTCATCCTCAGGACAAATTGCAACCTGTACGGAACAGGAGGTTACAGGTGCTGATTCTCCAAGAAGGGAGATTGCTAGTAAAGCGGCTGGAACGGCGAACCCGAGCAGAAGGAGATGAGAAATGTGGTGCGTTTTAGAAACCTTTCCCGATCACACGGTGTACCATCTTCTGGGTTTCTCATGCATGTTTTCGATGTAGGAAGATGCCCTTGAACCTGGAGATTTGGGACCCATGGGATGGGTACCACGCAGTATTACTTTAAAGGGTCTGCGTTTGCTCACCCATCCTCACCAAACCTCTCAGCCCCAAGAGTGTCCACCCTTATGTCTCAATCAGCTGTGGGTCTAGATATGGTCAATCCAGGTGGCATCACAGCCCCTGAACGAATTTTGTAAGAATTTCTCTCTCTTTCACTGTCTTTGTTTCACGGGTTTTTAAAAGTAATTGATTTTTATAATGGCGTTTACCTGCTTTTAACTGCTGTGTTTTTGCCGCTTTACACCCACTTGACTCACTTACAGAGAGATATCAATGCATAGGTGTTAAGATTCTTACTATTCAGATATAATCTTGGGCGGTGAATTGGGGGTGTTGAGTCCAATTCACTGAGCAAGGAGTAGGTCTTGTCTATTACATATTGGGTTTATGGAACGGTATCTGAGCTAATTTGAAACCCTAGTTTTATGCATCACCCCACCTCACATTTCCGTTAAGCAGCCATAGTGTGTTTTCTAAACATGTGACTCTGCTGTGATTTATAATTCAGTTCAAGGGTAGCGGTTTTTATATTCCCTCTATAAGTGATATCTTATGATAAGTATATTTTTCTGTGTGACTTATTTCACTTAGAATCGTCCTACCTAAATCCACTCATCTTGCTGCTACTAGCCTTATGACGTTGATTTCATGGCTGAGTGATATTCCATTGTACATAAGGACCACAACTTCTTTATCCATTTTTCTCTTTCCTGGGATATTTAAGGTGTAACGAAGTGGAGGTTCTTGTCAACAGAGCAGCCCTAAACTTTGGGGTGCCTGTGTCTTGCTGATTTTTAGTTTTCCCAATTTATACGCCCATGAGTGGATGTGCCCTATGCTCTCTAAGCTGAGTTTTTTACATGTTTCAGGACATACCGTGCACTTCTCCAGAGTGGCTGTTGGCAATTTACATCCCGCCCATCAGCGTAGCCAGGCTCCCGTTTCTCCATGGCCTGTCCTGCATTTCTGGTTTTGACACTTTATTCAGCATGGCCCTTTTGACCGATGGGAAGCGAGACTTCTTTGTAGCGCTGATTTGCCTTTCCAGGTTGCTTGGTTGGCCAAAAAGGGCGTATGCGTTTTTTCCTGAATATATTCAGGAAAAAACGCATACGCCCTTTTTGGCCAAGGGCATCATTGTCGAGGTTTTGCCGCTTTTCCTGTGCTTTAAAGGCGATTCGAATCTCCCTCCTGAAATCTGTTTCCTGCAATTCTGCCTTGCTTTCAAATCCTCTTCGTTGCCTTCCCTCAATATATTTGTGGACGAGAGTCATCATTTCTAAGTCTGCAGGTTTGTGAATTGCAGTGCCCCTGAGCTCCATTTTTCAACTCGCTTTCTTGGGGCTGGCCGCAAAAGCGCAGGATTGCTTCAGGCCCTATTCTGGTCCCGGGCGGCAGGTTGAGCCTGTGGCTAATTCTTCTTCCTGATGGGAAAATAGAGTGACCTGTGCCTGTCCCAACACCTAGAGCTAGTCTCTCATTGATTCCCCCTCTTCCCGTTCATCCTCAGGACAAATTGCAACCTGTACGGAACAGGAGGTTAAAGGTGCTGATTCTCCAAGGAGGGAGATTGCTAGTAAAGCGGCTGGAATGGCGAACCCGAGCACAAGGAGATGAGAAATGAGGTGCGTTTTAGAAACCTTTCCCGATCACACGGTGTACCATCTTCTGGGTTTCTCATGCATGTTTTCGATGTAGGAAGATGCCCTTGAACCTGGAGATTTGGGCCCCATGGGTTGGGTACCACGCAGTATTACTTTAAAGGGTCTGCGTTTGCTCACCCATCCTCACCAAACCTCTCAGCCCCAAGAGTGTCCACCCTTATGTCTCAATCAGCTGTGGGTCTAGATATGGTCAATCCAGTTGGCATCACAGCCCCTGAACGAATTTTGTAAGAATTTCTCTCTCTTTCACTGTCTTTGTTTCACGGGTTTTTAAAAGTAATTGATTTTTATAATGGGGTTTACCTGCTGTTCACTGCTGTGTTTTTGCCGCTTTACACCCACTTGACTCACTTACAGAGAGTTATAAATACATAGGTTTTAAGATTCTTACTAGTCAGATATATTCTTGGGCGGTGAAAATGTGGTGTTGAGTCCAATTCATTGATCAAGGAGTAGGTCTTGTCTATTACCTATTGGGTTTAAGAAACGGTATCTGAGCTAACTTGAATCCCTTGTTTTAGCATCACCCCACCTCACCTTTCCCGTTAAGCAGCCATAGTGTGTTTTCTAAACGTGTGACTCTATTCTGTTTTGTAATTCAGTTCAAGGGTAGCGGTTTTTACATTCCCTCTATAAGTGATATCTTATGATAAGTGTCTTTATCTGTGTGACTTATTTCACTTAGAATCGTCGTACCTAAATCCACTCATCATGCTGCTACTAGCCTTTTGACGTTGATTTCATGGCTGAGTGATATTCCATTGTACATAAGGACCACAACTTCTTTATCCATTTTTCTCTTTCCTGGGATATTTAAGGTGTAACGAAGTGGAGGTTCTTGTCAACAGAGCCGCCCTAAACTTTGCGGTGCCTGTGTCTTGCTGATTTTTAGTTTTCCCAAATTATACGCCCATGATTGGATGTGCCCTATGCTCCCTAAGCTGAGTTTTTTAGATGTTTCAGGACACACAGTGCACTTCTCCGGAGTGGCTGTTGGCAATTTACATCCCGCCCATCAGCATAGCCAGGCTCCCGTTTCTCCATGGCCTGTCTTGCATTTCTGGTTTTGACACTTTATTCAGCATGGCCCTTTTGACCGATGGGAAGCGAGACTTCTTTGTAGCGCTGATTTGCCTTTCCAGGTTGCTTGGTTGGCCAAAAAGGGCGTATGCGTTTTTTCCTGAATATATTCAGGAAAAAACGCATACGCCCTTTTTGGCCAAGGGCATCATTGTCGAGGTTTTGCCGCTTTTCCTGTGCTTTAAAGGCGATTCGAATCTCCCTCCTGAAATCTGTTTCCTGCAATTCTGCCTTGCTTTCAAATCCTCTTCGTTGCCTTCCCTCAATATATTTGTGGACGAGAGTCATCATTTCTAAGTCTGCAGGTTTGTGAATTGCAGTGCCCCTGAGCTCCATTTTTCAACTCGCTTTCTTGGGGCTGGCCGCAAAAGCGCAGGATTGCTTCAGGCCCTATTCTGGTCCCGGGCGGCAGGTTGAGCCTGTGGCTAATTCTTCTTCCTGATGGGAAAATAGAGTGACCTGTGCCTGTCCCAACACCTAGAGCTAGTCTCTCATTGGTTCCCCCTCTTCCCGTTCATCCTCAGGACAAATTGCAACCTGTACGGAACAGGAGGTTACAGGTGCTGATTCTCCAAGAAGGGAGATTGCTAGTAAAGCGGCTGGAACGGCGAACCCGAGCAGAAGGAGATGAGAAATGTGGTTCGTTTTAGAAACCTTTCCCGATCACACGGTGTACCATCTTCTGGGTTTCTCATGCATGTTTTCGATGTAGGAAGATGCCCTTGAACCTGGAGATTTGGGACCCATGGGATGGGTACCACGCAGTATTACTTTAAAGGGTCTGCGTTTGCTCACCCATCCTCACCAAACCTCTCAGCCCCAAGAGTGTCCACCCTTATGTCTCAATCAGCTGTGCGTCTAGATATGGTCAATCCAGGTGGCATCACAGCCCCTGAACGAATTTTGTAAGAATTTCTCTCTCTTTCACTGTCTTTGTTTCACGGGTTTTTAAAAGTAATTGATTTTTATAATGGCGTTTACCTGCTTTTAACTGCTGTGTTTTTCCCGCTTTACACCCACTTGACTCACTTACAGAGAGATATCAATGCATAGGTGTTAAGATTCTTACTATTCAGATATAATCTTGGGCGGTGAATTGGGGGTGTTGAGTCCAATTCACTGAGCAAGGAGTAGGTCTTGTCTATTACATATTGGGTTTATGGAACGGTATCTGAGCTAATTTGAAACCCTAGTTTTATGCATCACCCCACCTCACATTTCCGTTAAGCAGCCATAGTGTGTTTTCTAAACATGTGACTCTGCTGTGATTTATAATTCAGTTCAAGGGTAGCGGTTTTTATATTCCCTCTATAAGTGATATCTTATGATAAGTATATTTTTCTGTGTGACTTATTTCACTTAGAATCGTCCTACCTAAATCCACTCATCTTGCTGCTACTAGCCTTATGACGTTGATTTCATGGCTGAGTGATATTCCATTGTACATAAGGACCACAACTTCTTTATCCATTTTTCTCTTTCCTGGGATATTTAAGGTGTAACGAAGTGGAGGTTCTTGTCAACAGAGCAGCCCTAAACTTTGGGGTGCCTGTGTCTTGCTGATTTTTGTTTTCCCAATTTATACGCCCATGAGTGGAAGTGCCCTATGCTCTCTAAGCTGAGTTTTTTACATGTTTCAGGACATACCGTGCACTTCTCCAGAGTGGCTGTTGGCAATTTACATCCCGCCCATCAGCGTAGCCAGGCTCCCGTTTCTCCATGGCCTGTCCTGCATTTCTGGTTTTGACACTTTATTCAGCATGGCCCTTTTGACCGATGGGAAGCGAGACTTCTTTGTAGCGCTGATTTGCCTTTCCAGGTTGCTTGGTTGGCCAAAAAGGGCGTATGCGTTTTTTCCTGAATATATTCAGGAAAAAACGCATACGCCCTTTTTGGCCAAGGGCATCATTGTCGAGGTTTTGCCGCTTTTCCTGTGCTTTAAAGGCGATTCGAATCTCCCTCCTGAAATCTGTTTCCTGCAATTCTGCCTTGCTTTCAAATCCTCTTCGTTGCCTTCCCTCAATATATTTGTGGACGAGAGTCATCATTTCTAAGTCTGCAGGTTTGTGAATTGCAGTGCCCCTGAGCTCCATTTTTCAACTCGCTTTCTTGGGGCTGGCCGCAAAAGCGCAGGATTGCTTCAGGCCCTATTTTGGTCCCGGGCGGCAGGTTGAGCCTGTGGCTAATTCTTCTTCCTGATGGGAAAATAGAGTGACCTGTGCCTGTCCCAACACCTAGAGCTAGTCTCTCATTGATTCCCCCTCTTCCCGTTCATCCTCAGGACAAATTGCAACCTGTACGGAACAGGAGGTTAAAGGTGCTGATTCTCCAAGGAGGGAGATTGCTAGTAAAGCGGCTGGAATGGCGAACCCGAGCACAAGGAGATGAGAAATGAGGTGCGTTTTAGAAACCTTTCCCGGTCACACGGTGTACCATCTTCTGAGTTTCTCATGCATGTTTTCGATGTAGGAAGATGCCCTTGAACCTGGAGATTTGGGCCCCATGGGTTGGGTACCACGCAGTATTACTTTAAAGGGTCTGCGTTTGCTCACCCAACCTCACCAAACCTCTCAGCCCCAAGAGTGTCCACCCTTATGTCTCAATCAGCTGTGGGTCTAGATATGGTCAATCCAGTTGGCATCACAGCCCCTGAACGAATTTTGTAAGAATTTCTCTCTCTTTCACTGTCTTTGTTTCACGGGTTTTTAAAAGTAATTGATTTTTATAATGGGGTTTACCTGCTGTTCACTGCTGTGTTTTTGCCGCTTTACACCCACTTGACTCACTTACAGAGAGTTATAAATACATAGGTTTTAAGATTCTTACTAGTCAGATATATTCTTGGGCGGTGAAAATGTGGTGTTGAGTCCAATTCATTGATCAAGGAGTAGGTCTTGTCTATTACCTATTGGGTTTAAGAAACGGTATCTGAGCTAACTTGAATCCCTTGTTTTAGCATCACCCCACCTCACCTTTCCCGTTAAGCAGCCATAGTGTGTTTTCTAAACGTGTGACTCTATTCTGTTTTGTAATTCAGTTCAAGGGTAGCGGTTTTTACATTCCCTCTATAAGTGATATCTTATGATAAGTGTCTTTATCTGTGTGACTTATTTCACTTAGAATCGTCGTACCTAAATCCACTCATCATGCTGCTACTAGCCTTTTGACGTTGATTTCATGGCTGAGTGATATTCCATTGTACATAAGGACCACAACTTCTTTATCCATTTTTCTCTTTCCTGGGATATTTAAGGTGTAACGAAGTGGAGGTTCTTGTCAACAGAGCCGCCCTAAACTTTGCGGTGCCTGTGTCTTGCTGATTTTTAGTTTTCCCAAATTATACGCCCATGATTGGATGTGCCCTATGCTCCCTAAGCTGAGTTTTTTAGATGTTTCAGGACACACAGTGCACTTCTCCGGAGTGGATGTTGGCAATTTACATCCCGCCCATCAGCATAGCCAGGCTCCCGTTTCTCCATGGCCTGTCTTGCATTTCTGGTTTTGACACTTTATTCATCATGGCCCTTTTGACCGATGGGAAGCGAGACTTCTTTGTAGCGCTGATTTGCCTTTACAGGTTGCTTGGTTGGCCAAAAAGGGCGTATGCGTTTTTTCCTGAATATATTCAGGAAAAAACGCATACGCCCTTTTTGGCCAAGGGCATCATTGTCGAGGTTTTGCCGCTTTTCCTGTGCTTTAAAGGCGATTCGAATCTCCCTCGTGAAATCTGTTTCCTGCAATTCTGCCTTGCTTTCAAATCCTCTTCGTGGCCTTCCCTCAGTATATTTTTGGACGAGAGTCATCATTTATAAGTCTGCAGGTATGTGCATTGCAGTGACCCTGAGCTCCATTTTTCAACTCGCTTTGTTGGGGCTGGCCGCAAAAGAGCAGGATTGCTTCAGGCCCTATTCTGGTCCCGGGCGGCAGGTTGAGCCTGTGGCTAATTCTTCTTCCTGATGGGAAAATAGAGTGACCTGTGCCTGTCCCAACACCTAGAGCTAGTCTCTCATTGGTTCCCCCTCTTCCCGTTCATCCTCAGGACAAATTGCAACCTGTACGGAACAGGAGGTTAAAGGTGCTGATTCTCCAAGAAGGGAGATTGCTAGTAAAGCGGCTGGAACGGCGAACCCGAGCACAAGGAGATGAGAAATGTGGTGCGTTTTAGAAAGCTTTCCCGATCACACGGTGTACCATCTTCTGGGTTTCTCATGCATGTTTTCGATGTAGGAAGATGCCCTTGAACCTGGAGATTTGGGACCCATGGGATGGGTACCACGCAGTATTACTTTAAAGGGTCTGCGTTTGCTCACCCATCCTCACCAAACCTCTCAGCCCCAAGAGTGTCCACCCTTATGTCTCAATCAGCTGTGGGTCTAGATATGGTCAATCCAGGTGGCATCACAGCCCCTGAACGAATTTTGTAAGAATTTCTCTCTCTTTCACTGTCTTTGTTTCACGGGTTTTTAGAAGTAATTGATTTTTATAATGGGGTTTACCTGCTGTTCACTGCTGTGTTTTTGCCGCTTTACACCCACTTGACTCACTTACAGAGAGTTATAAATACATAGGTTTTAAGATTCTTACTAGTCAGATATATTCTTGGGCGGTGAAAATGTGGTGTTGAGTCCAATTCATTGATCAAGGAGTAGGTCTTGTCTATTACCTATTGGGTTTAAGAAACGTTATCTGAGCTAACTTGAATCCCTTGTTTTAGCATCACCCCACCTCACCTTTCCCGTTAAGCAGCCATAGTGTGTTTTCTAAACGTGTGACTCTATTCTGTTTTGTAATTCAGTTCAAGGGTAGCGGTTTTTACATTCCCTCTATAAGTGATATCTTATGATAAGTGTCTTTATCTGTGTGACTTATTTCACTTAGAATCGTCGTACCTAAATCCACTCATCATGCTGCTACTAGCCTTATGACGTTGATTTCATGGCTGAGTGATATTCCATTGTACATAAGGACCACAACTTCTTTATCCATTTTTCTCTTTCCTGGGATATTTAAGGTGTAACGAGGTGGAGGTTCTTGTCAACAGAGCCGCCCTAAACTTTGCGGTGCCTGTGTCTTGCTGATTTTTAGTTTTCCCAAATTATACGCCCATGATTGGATGTGCCCTATGCTCCCTAAGCTGAGTTTTTTAGATGTTTCAGGACACACCGTGCACTTCTCCGGAGTGGCTGTTGGCAATTTACATCCCGCCCATCAGCATAGCCAGGCTCCCGTTTCTCCATGGCCTGTCTTGCATTTCTGGTTTTGACACTTTATTCATCATGGCCCTTTTGACCGATGGGAAGCGAGACTTCTTTGTAGCGCTGATTTGCCTTTACAGGTTGCTTGGTTGGCCAAAAAGGGCGTATGCGTTTTTTCCTGAATATATTCAGGAAAAAACGCATACGCCCTTTTTGGCCAAGGGCATCATTGTCGAGGTTTTGCCGCTTTTCCTGTGCTTTAAAGGCGATTCGAATCTCCCTCGTGAAATCTGTTTCCTGCAATTCTGCCTTGCTTTCAAATCCTCTTCGTTGCCTTCCCTCAGTATATTTTTGGACGAGAGTCATCATTTATAAGTCTGCAGGTTTGTGAATTGCAGTGCCCCTGAGCTCCATTTTTCAACTCGCTTTCTTGGGGCTGGCCGCAAAAGCGCAGGATTGCTTCAGGCCCTATTCTGGTACCGGGCGGCAGGTTGAGCCTGTGGCTAATTCTTCTTCCTGATGGGAAAATAGAGTGACCTGTGCCTGTCCCAACACCTAGAGCTAGTCTCTCATTGGTTCCCCCTCTTCCCGTTCATCCTCAGGACAAATTGCAACCTGTACGGAACAGGAGGTTAAAGGTGCTGATTCTCCAAGAAGGGAGATTGCTAGTAAAGCGGCTGGAACGGCGAACCCGAGCACAAGGAGATGAGAAATGTGGTGCGTTTTAGAAACCTTTCCCGATCACACAGTGTACCATCTTCTGGGTTTCTCATGCATGTTTTCGATGTAGGAAGATGCCCTTGAACCTGGAGATTTGGGACCCATGGGATGGGTACCACGCAGTATTACTTTAAAGGGTCTGCGTTTGCTCACCCATCCTCACCAAACCTCTCAGCCCCAAGAGTGTCCACCCTTATGTCTCAATCAGCTGTGGGTCTAGATATGGTCAATCCAGGTGGCATCACAGCCCCTGAACAAATTTTGTAAGAATTTCTCTCTCTTTCACTGTCTTTGTTTCACGGGTTTTTAAAAGTAATTGATTTTTATAATGCGGTTTACCTGCTTTTCACTGCTGTGATTTTGCCGCTTTACACCCACTTGACTCACTTAAAGAGAGATATCAATGCATAGGTGTTAAGATTCTTACTATTCAGATATAATCTTGGGCGGTGAATTGGGGGTGTTGAGTCCAATTCACTGAGCAAGGAGTAGGTCTTGTCTATTACATATTGGGTTTATGGAACGGTATCTGAGCTAATTTGAAACCCTTGTTTTATGCATCACCCCACCTCACCTTTCCCGTTAAGCAGCCATAGTGTGTTTTCTAAACGTGTGACTCTGCTGTGATTTGTAATTCAGTTCAAGGGTAGCGGTTTTTATATTCCCTCTATAAGTGATATCTTATGATAAGTATATTTTTCTCTGTGACTTATTTCACTTAGAATCGTCCTACCTAAATCCACTCATCTTGCTGCTACTAGCCTTATGACGTTGATTTCATGGCTGAGTGATATTCCATTGTACATAAGGACCACAACTTCTTTATCCATTTTTCTCTTTCCTGGGATATTTAAGGTGTAACGAAGTGGAGGTTCTTGTCAACAGAGCAGCCCTAAACTTTGTGGTGCCTGTGTCTTGCTGATTTTTAGTTTTCCCAATTTATACGCCCATGAGTGGATGTGCCCTATGCTCTCTAAGCTG
>NW_028124394.1:0-55255 GCF_965194825.1 Balaenoptera physalus | reverse complement strand
GGGATACGTACCAAATGGAATAGTAGCCTCGGGAAAAAAATGAACAATGCCGTTTTCAGGACTACAGTTGAGCCTAGAAATAATCATATAAGGTTAAGTAAGTCAAAAGGGTATGACAAATATCCTATGACATCATTTATACATGTTATCCTAAGATTGCTACCAATGAACATATTTCCACAGAAAAAGACACTCACAGACTTATCAAATAAACTAATGGCTAGCCAAAATGAAAGGTGGGAGGATGGGTAAATTAGGACAATGGGGTTAAAATACATATACTAATGTATGTTAAATGTATATAAACATATAACATATGAAATATATAAATTATATAATCACCAATAACTTTAAAATATACATTCTGTAATCACATACATGCTAACAGGTTCGAAGATGAACAGACATATGTATGAATCATTGAGCAGATTCTGTACAGCCAGAAAACCACAACACTCTAATCAAATTTACTCCGATAAGAAATAGAAATTAAATTTAAAAAACAAACATAAGTTAGGAGACATAAACTTCTGGGGGCTTGTCCCAGCACATTGCACTCTAATTTACAAGCTCGGAACACTACCTCCAGGAAGACTGTGTTCTCCTAGTAACAAGACTTGAGAACGTAATAATGCTGCCGCCTTGTGGCTGCTTCCCACAACAGTAGCTTTAAACCCAGTGCCAATGGTTGCTTATATAGTCACAAGGACTGCAGGGCTGTAAAAGACACAGGCCCTCAAAAAATGCCCTGGGGTATGGAATTGGCAAGAAAATTCAACACATGAGAAATTTTCAAGAAGTCAATAAGAGGAGGGAAGTTGTAGTCACTCTTTAAAAAAAAAGGAAAAGAAAAAAAGGACATGCCTAAAGCTCAGCATAAGGAATTATTAGCCACATGCGTATCCAACCTCCAAAAAGGTTTCAGCTCACACCAGTCATGACCATCAGCAAAAAGTCTACAAACTATAAATGCTGAAGGGGTTTTAGAGAACTGTGTACCTTCTAGCTGCTGGGGGGATGTAAAGTGGTAACAGCAGTAACGCAAACTGAATCGAGCTGCTTGAAAAGGTAAACATTGAGCTACCATATGATGCGGCAGGGCACATTTTGGGCCTATAACCTAAGACAACTGGATTCGGAAAGACAGAGGCAGGCAAATGTGCACTGCAACAATATTGAAATAGCCAAGACATGGAAGCAAAAAAAAGGTCCATAAACAGATGAATGGACAAAGACGAAATGGTACACGTACCAAATGGAATAGAAGCCTCTGGAAAAAAATGAACAATGCCGTTTTCAGGACGAGAGTTGAGCCTAGAAATAATCATATAAGGTTAAGTAAGTCAAAAGGGTATGACAAATATCCTATGATATCATTAATACATGTTATCCTAAGATTGCTACCAATGAACATATTTCCACAGAAAAAGACACTCACAGACTTATCAAATAAACTAATGGTTAGCCAAAATGAAAGGTGGGGGGATGGGTAAATTAGGACAATGGGGTTAACATACATATACTAATGTATGTTAAATGTATATAAACATATAATATATAAACTATATAAATAATATAATCACCAATACCTTTAAAATATACATTCTGTAATCACATACATGCTAACAGGTTCTGAAGATGAACAGATATATGTATGAATCATTGAACAGATTCTGTACAGCCAGACAATCAAAACACTCTAATCAAATTTACTCCGATAAAAAATACAAATTAAATTTAAAAAACAAACATAAGTAAGGAGACATAAACTTCTGGGGGCTTGTCCCAGCACATTGCACTCTAATTTAAAAGCTCGGAACACTACCTCCAGGAAGACTCTGTTCTCCTAGTAACAAGACTTGAGAACGCAATAATGCTGCCGCCTTGTGGCTGCTTCCCACAACAGCACTTTAAACCCAGTGCCAATGATTGCTTATATAGTCATAAGGACTGCAGGGCTGTAAATGACACAAGCCCTCAAAATATGCCCTGGGGTAGGGAATTGGCAAGAACATTCAACACATGAGAAATTTCCAAGAAGTCAATAAGAGGAGGGAAGTTGTACTCACTCTTTAAAAAAAAAAGGAAAAGAAAAAAAAGGACATGCCTAAAGCTTAGTATAAGGAAATATTAGCCACATACAAATTCAAATTCAAAAAGGTTTCAGCTCACACCAGTCATTACCATCAGCAAAATGTCTACAAACTATAAATGCTGAAGGGGTTTTAGAGATCTGTGTACCTTCTAGCTGCTGGTGGGATGTAAAGTGGAAACAGCACTAACGCAAACTGAATCGAGCTGCTTGAAAAGGTAAAAATTGAGCTACCAAATGATGAGGCAGGGCACCTTTTGGGCCTATAACCTAAGACCACCAAAATTGGAAAGACAGAGGCAGGCAAATATGCACTGCAACAATACTGAAATAGCCAAGATATGGAAGCAAAAAAAAGGTCCATAAACAGATGAATGGACAAAGAAGAAGTGGTATACGGACAGAATGGAATAGTAGCCTCGGGAGAAAAATGAACAATGCTGTTTTCAGGACTACAGTTGAGCCTAGAAAAAATCATATAAGGTTAAGTAAGTCAAAAGGGTATGACAAATATCCTATGATATCATTTATACAAGTTTTCTTAAGATTGCTACCAATGAACATATTTCCACAGAAAAAGACACTCACAGACTTATCAAATAAACTAATGGCTAGCCAAAATGAAAGGTGGGAGGATGGGTAAATTAGGACTATGGGGTTAACATACATATACTAATGTATGTTAAATGTATATAAACATATAACATATGAACTATATAAATTATATAATCACCAATACATTTAAAATATACATTCTGTAATCACATACATGCTAACAGGTTCGAAGATGAACAGACATATGTATGAATCATTGAGCAGATTCTGTACAGCCAGAAAACCACAACACTCTAATCAAATTTACTCCGATAAGAAATAGAAATTAAATTTAAAAAACAAACATAAGTTAGGAGACATAAACTTCTGGGGGCTTGTCCCAGCACATTGCACTCTAATTTACAAGCTCGGAACACTACCTCCAGGAAGACTGTGTTCTCCTAGTAACAAGACTTGAGAACGTAATAATGCTGCCGCCTTGTGGCTGCTTCCCACAACAGTAGCTTTAAACCCAGTGCCAATGGTTGCTTATATAGTCACAAGGACTGCAGGGCTGTAAAAGACACAGGCCCTCAAAAAATGCCCTGGGGTATGGAATTGGCAAGAAAATTCAACACATGAGAAATTTTCAAGAAGTCAATAAGAGGAGGGAAGTTGTAGTCACTCTTTAAAAAAAAAGGAAAAGAAAAAAAGGACATGCCTAAAGCTCAGCATAAGGAATTATTAGCCACATGCGTATCCAACCTCCAAAAAGGTTTCAGCTCACACCAGTCATGACCATCAGCAAAAAGTCTACAAACTATAAATGCTGAAGGGGTTTTAGAGAACTGTGTACCTTCTAGCTGCTGGGGGGATGTAAAGTGGTAACAGCAGTAACGCAAACTGAATCGAGCTGCTTGAAAAGGTAAACATTGAGCTACCATATGATGCGGCAGGGCACATTTTGGGCCTATAACCTAAGACAACTGGATTCGGAAAGACAGAGGCAGGCAAATGTGCACTGCAACAATATTGAAATAGCCAAGACATGGAAGCAAAAAAAAGGTCCATAAACAGATGAATGGACAAAGACGAAATGGTACACGTACCAAATGGAATAGAAGCCTCTGGAAAAAAATGAACAATGCCGTTTTCAGGACGAGAGTTGAGCCTAGAAATAATCATATAAGGTTAAGTAAGTCAAAAGGGTATGACAAATATCCTATGATATCATTAATACATGTTATCCTAAGATTGCTACCAATGAACATATTTCCACAGAAAAAGACACTCACAGACTTATCAAATAAACTAATGGTTAGCCAAAATGAAAGGTGGGGGGATGGGTAAATTAGGACAATGGGGTTAACATACATATACTAATGTATGTTAAATGTATATAAACATATAATATATAAACTATATAAATAATATAATCACCAATACCTTTAAAATATACATTCTGTAATCACATACATGCTAACAGGTTCTGAAGATGAACAGATATATGTATGAATCATTGAACAGATTCTGTACAGCCAGACAATCAAAACACTCTAATCAAATTTACTCCGATAAAAAATACAAATTAAATTTAAAAAACAAACATAAGTAAGGAGACATAAACTTCTGGGGGCTTGTCCCAGCACATTGCACTCTAATTTAAAAGCTCGGAACACTACCTCCAGGAAGACTCTGTTCTCCTAGTAACAAGACTTGAGAACGCAATAATGCTGCCGCCTTGTGGCTGCTTCCCACAACAGCACTTTAAACCCAGTGCCAATGATTGCTTATATAGTCATAAGGACTGCAGGGCTGTAAATGACACAAGCCCTCAAAATATGCCCTGGGGTAGGGAATTGGCAAGAACATTCAACACATGAGAAATTTCCAAGAAGTCAATAAGAGGAGGGAAGTTGTACTCACTCTTTAAAAAAAAAAGGAAAAGAAAAAAAAGGACATGCCTAAAGCTTAGTATAAGGAAATATTAGCCACATACAAATTCAAATTCAAAAAGGTTTCAGCTCACACCAGTCATTACCATCAGCAAAATGTCTACAAACTATAAATGCTGAAGGGGTTTTAGAGATCTGTGTACCTTCTAGCTGCTGGTGGGATGTAAAGTGGAAACAGCACTAACGCAAACTGAATCGAGCTGCTTGAAAAGGTAAAAATTGAGCTACCAAATGATGAGGCAGGGCACCTTTTGGGCCTATAACCTAAGACCACCAAAATTGGAAAGACAGAGGCAGGCAAATATGCACTGCAACAATACTGAAATAGCCAAGATATGGAAGCAAAAAAAAGGTCCATAAACAGATGAATGGACAAAGAAGAAGTGGTATACGGACAGAATGGAATAGTAGCCTCGGGAGAAAAATGAACAATGCTGTTTTCAGGACTACAGTTGAGCCTAGAAAAAATCATATAAGGTTAAGTAAGTCAAAAGGGTATGACAAATATCCTATGATATCATTTATACAAGTTTTCTTAAGATTGCTACCAATGAACATATTTCCACAGAAAAAGACACTCACAGACTTATCAAATAAACTAATGGCTAGCCAAAATGAAAGGTGGGAGGATGGGTAAATTAGGACTATGGGGTTAACATACATATACTAATGTATGTTAAATGTATATAAACATATAACATATGAACTATATAAATTATATAATCACCAATACATTTAAAATATACATTCTGTAATCACATACATGCTAACAGGTTCGAAGATGAACAGACATATGTATGAATCATTGAGCAGATTCTGTACAGCCAGAAAACCACAACACTCTAATCAAATTTACTCCGATAAGAAATAGAAATTAAATTTAAAAAACAAACATAAGTTAGGAGACATAAACTTCTGGGGGCTTGTCCCAGCACATTGCACTCTAATTTACAAGCTCGGAACACTACCTCCAGGAAGACTGTGTTCTCCTAGTAACAAGACTTGAGAACGTAATAATGCTGCCGCCTTGTGGCTGCTTCCCACAACAGTAGCTTTAAACCCAGTGCCAATGGTTGCTTATATAGTCACAAGGACTGCAGGGCTGTAAAAGACACAGGCCCTCAAAAAATGCCCTGGGGTATGGAATTGGCAAGAAAATTCAACACATGAGAAATTTTCAAGAAGTCAATAAGAGGAGGGAAGTTGTAGTCACTCTTTAAAAAAAAAGGAAAAGAAAAAAAGGACATGCCTAAAGCTCAGCATAAGGAATTATTAGCCACATGCGTATCCAACCTCCAAAAAGGTTTCAGCTCACACCAGTCATGACCATCAGCAAAAAGTCTACAAACTATAAATGCTGAAGGGGTTTTAGAGAACTGTGTACCTTCTAGCTGCTGGGGGGATGTAAAGTGGTAACAGCAGTAACGCAAACTGAATCGAGCTGCTTGAAAAGGTAAACATTGAGCTACCATATGATGCGGCAGGGCACATTTTGGGCCTATAACCTAAGACAACTGGATTCGGAAAGACAGAGGCAGGCAAATGTGCACTGCAACAATATTGAAATAGCCAAGACATGGAAGCAAAAAAAAGGTCCATAAACAGATGAATGGACAAAGACGAAATGGTACACGTACCAAATGGAATAGAAGCCTCTGGAAAAAAATGAACAATGCCGTTTTCAGGACGAGAGTTGAGCCTAGAAATAATCATATAAGGTTAAGTAAGTCAAAAGGGTATGACAAATATCCTATGATATCATTAATACATGTTATCCTAAGATTGCTACCAATGAACATATTTCCACAGAAAAAGACACTCACAGACTTATCAAATAAACTAATGGTTAGCCAAAATGAAAGGTGGGAGGATGGGTAAATTAGGACAATGGGGTTAACATACATATACTAATGTATGTTAAATGTATATAAACATATAATATATAAACTATATAAATAATATAATCACCAATACCTTTAAAATATACATTCTGTAATCACATACATGCTAACAGGTTCTGAAGATGAACAGATATATGTATGAATCATTGAACAGATTCTGTACAGCCAGACAATCAAAACACTCTAATCAAATTTACTCCGATAAAAAATACAAATTAAATTTAAAAAACAAACATAAGTAAGGAGACATAAACTTCTGGGGGCTTGTCCCAGCACATTGCACTCTAATTTAAAAGCTCGGAACACTACCTCCAGGAAGACTCTGTTCTCCTAGTAACAAGACTTGAGAACGCAATAATGCTGCCGCCTTGTGGCTGCTTCCCACAACAGCACTTTAAACCCAGTGCCAATGATTGCTTATATAGTCATAAGGACTGCAGGGCTGTAAATGACACAAGCCCTCAAAATATGCCCTGGGGTAGGGAATTGGCAAGAACATTCAACACATGAGAAATTTCCAAGAAGTCAATAAGAGGAGGGAAGTTGTACTCACTCTTTAAAAAAAAAAGGAAAAGAAAAAAAAGGACATGCCTAAAGCTTAGTATAAGGAAATATTAGCCACATACAAATTCAAATTCAAAAAGGTTTCAGCTCACACCAGTCATTACCATCAGCAAAATGTCTACAAACTATAAATGCTGAAGGGGTTTTAGAGATCTGTGTACCTTCTAGCTGCTGGTGGGATGTAAAGTGGAAACAGCACTAACGCAAACTGAATCGAGCTGCTTGAAAAGGTAAAAATTGAGCTACCAAATGATGAGGCAGGGCACCTTTTGGGCCTATAACCTAAGACCACCAAAATTGGAAAGACAGAGGCAGGCAAATATGCACTGCAACAATACTGAAATAGCCAAGATATGGAAGCAAAAAAAAGGTCCATAAACAGATGAATGGACAAAGAAGAAGTGGTATACGGACAGAATGGAATAGTAGCCTCGGGAGAAAAATGAACAATGCTGTTTTCAGGACTACAGTTGAGCCTAGAAAAAATCATATAAGGTTAAGTAAGTCAAAAGGGTATGACAAATATCCTATGATATCATTTATACAAGTTTTCTTAAGATTGCTACCAATGAACATATTTCCACAGAAAAAGACACTCACAGACTTATCAAATAAACTAATGGTTAGCCAAAATGAAAGGTGGGGGGATGGGTAAGTTAGGACTATGGGGTTAACATATATATACTAATGTAAGTTAAATGTATATAAACATATAACATATAAACGATATGAATTATATAATCACCAATACCTTCAAAATATATATTCTGTGATCACATACATGGTAACAGGATCCGAAGATGAACAGACATATGTATGAATCATTGAACAGATTCTGTACAGCCAGACAATCAAAACACTCTAATCAAATTTACTCCGATAAAAAATACAAATTAAATTTAAAAAACAAACATAAGTAAGGAGACATAAACTTCTGGGGGCTTGTCCCAGCACATTGCACTCTAATTTAAAAGCTCGGAACACTACCTCCAGGAAGACTCTGTTGTCCTAGTAACAAGACTTGAGAACGTAATAATGCTGCCGCCTTGTGGCTGTCTCCAAAAACAGCACCTTTAAACCCAGTGCCAATGGTTGCTTATATAGTCACAAGGACTGCACGGTTGTAAGTGACACAGGCACTCAAAAAATGCCCTGGGGTAGGGAATAGGCAAGAAAATTCAACACATAAGAAACTTTTCAAGAAATCAATAAGAGGAGGGAAGTTGTACTCACTCATTTTAAAAAAAAGGAAAAGAAAAAATAGGACATGCCTAAAGCTCAGCATAAGGAATTATTAGCCACATGCGTATCCAACCTCCAAAAAGGTTTCAGCTCACACCAGTCATGACCATCAGCAAAAAGTCTACAAACTATAAATGCTGAAGGGGTTTTAGAGAAGTGTGTACCTTCTAGCTGCTGGTGGGATATAAAGTCGTAACAGCACTAATGCAAACTGAATCGAGCTGCTTGAAAACGTAAAAATTGAGCTACCATATGATGCGGCAGGGCACCTTTTGGGCCTATAACCTAAGACCACCAGAATCGGAAAGACAGAGGCAGGCAAATGTGCACTGCAACAATACTGAAATAGCAAAGACATGGAAGCAAAAAAAAAGGTCCATAAACAGATGAATGGACAAAGACGAAGTGGGATACGTACCAAATGGAATAGTAGCCTCGGGAAAAAAATGAACAATGCCGTTTTCAGGACTACAGTTGAGCCTAGAAATAATCATATAAGGTTAAGTAAGTCAAAAGGGTATGACAAATATCCTATGACATCATTTATACATGTTATCCTAAGATTGCTACCAATGAACATATTTCCACAGAAAAAGACACTCACAGACTTATCAAATAAACTAATGGCTAGCCAAAATGAAAGGTGGGAGGATGGGTAAATTAGGACAATGGGGTTAAAATACATATACTAATGTATGTTAAATGTATATAAACATATAACATATGAAATATATAAATTATATAATCACCAATAACTTTAAAATATACATTCTGTAATCACATACATGCTAACAGGTTCGAAGATGAACAGACATATGTATGAATCATTGAGCAGATTCTGTACAGCCAGAAAACCACAACACTCTAATCAAATTTACTCCGATAAGAAATAGAAATTAAATTTAAAAAACAAACATAAGTTAGGAGACATAAACTTCTGGGGGCTTGTCCCAGCACATTGCACTCTAATTTACAAGCTCGGAACACTACCTCCAGGAAGACTGTGTTCTCCTAGTAACAAGACTTGAGAACGTAATAATGCTGCCGCCTTGTGGCTGCTTCCCACAACAGTAGCTTTAAACCCAGTGCCAATGGTTGCTTATATAGTCACAAGGACTGCAGGGCTGTAAAAGACACAGGCCCTCAAAAAATGCCCTGGGGTATGGAATTGGCAAGAAAATTCAACACATGAGAAATTTTCAAGAAGTCAATAAGAGGAGGGAAGTTGTAGTCACTCTTTAAAAAAAAAGGAAAAGAAAAAAAGGACATGCCTAAAGCTCAGCATAAGGAATTATTAGCCACATGCGTATCCAACCTCCAAAAAGGTTTCAGCTCACACCAGTCATGACCATCAGCAAAAAGTCTACAAACTATAAATGCTGAAGGGGTTTTAGAGAACTGTGTACCTTCTAGCTGCTGGGGGGATGTAAAGTGGTAACAGCAGTAACGCAAACTGAATCGAGCTGCTTGAAAAGGTAAACATTGAGCTACCATATGATGCGGCAGGGCACATTTTGGGCCTATAACCTAAGACAACTGGATTCGGAAAGACAGAGGCAGGCAAATGTGCACTGCAACAATATTGAAATAGCCAAGACATGGAAGCAAAAAAAAGGTCCATAAACAGATGAATGGACAAAGACGAAATGGTACACGTACCAAATGGAATAGAAGCCTCTGGAAAAAAATGAACAATGCCGTTTTCAGGACGAGAGTTGAGCCTAGAAATAATCATATAAGGTTAAGTAAGTCAAAAGGGTATGACAAATATCCTATGATATCATTAATACATGTTATCCTAAGATTGCTACCAATGAACATATTTCCACAGAAAAAGACACTCACAGACTTATCAAATAAACTAATGGTTAGCCAAAATGAAAGGTGGGAGGATGGGTAAATTAGGACAATGGGGTTAACATACATATACTAATGTATGTTAAATGTATATAAACATATAATATATAAACTATATAAATAATATAATCACCAATACCTTTAAAATATACATTCTGTAATCACATACATGCTAACAGGTTCTGAAGATGAACAGATATATGTATGAATCATTGAACAGATTCTGTACAGCCAGACAATCAAAACACTCTAATCAAATTTACTCCGATAAAAAATACAAATTAAATTTAAAAAACAAACATAAGTAAGGAGACATAAACTTCTGGGGGCTTGTCCCAGCACATTGCACTCTAATTTAAAAGCTCGGAACACTACCTCCAGGAAGACTCTGTTCTCCTAGTAACAAGACTTGAGAACGCAATAATGCTGCCGCCTTGTGGCTGCTTCCCACAACAGCACTTTAAACCCAGTGCCAATGATTGCTTATATAGTCATAAGGACTGCAGGGCTGTAAATGACACAAGCCCTCAAAATATGCCCTGGGGTAGGGAATTGGCAAGAACATTCAACACATGAGAAATTTCCAAGAAGTCAATAAGAGGAGGGAAGTTGTACTCACTCTTTAAAAAAAAAAGGAAAAGAAAAAAAAGGACATGCCTAAAGCTTAGTATAAGGAAATATTAGCCACATACAAATTCAAATTCAAAAAGGTTTCAGCTCACACCAGTCATTACCATCAGCAAAATGTCTACAAACTATAAATGCTGAAGGGGTTTTAGAGATCTGTGTACCTTCTAGCTGCTGGTGGGATGTAAAGTGGAAACAGCACTAACGCAAACTGAATCGAGCTGCTTGAAAAGGTAAAAATTGAGCTACCAAATGATGAGGCAGGGCACCTTTTGGGCCTATAACCTAAGACCACCAAAATTGGAAAGACAGAGGCAGGCAAATATGCACTGCAACAATACTGAAATAGCCAAGATATGGAAGCAAAAAAAAGGTCCATAAACAGATGAATGGACAAAGAAGAAGTGGTATACGGACAGAATGGAATAGTAGCCTCGGGAGAAAAATGAACAATGCTGTTTTCAGGACTACAGTTGAGCCTAGAAAAAATCATATAAGGTTAAGTAAGTCAAAAGGGTATGACAAATATCCTATGATATCATTTATACAAGTTTTCTTAAGATTGCTACCAATGAACATATTTCCACAGAAAAAGACACTCACAGACTTATCAAATAAACTAATGGTTAGCCAAAATGAAAGGTGGGGGGATGGGTAAGTTAGGACTATGGGGTTAACATATATATACTAATGTAAGTTAAATGTATATAAACATATAACATATAAACGATATGAATTATATAATCACCAATACCTTCAAAATATATATTCTGTGATCACATACATGGTAACAGGATCCGAAGATGAACAGACATATGTATGAATCATTGAACAGATTCTGTACAGCCAGACAATCAAAACACTCTAATCAAATTTACTCCGATAAAAAATACAAATTAAATTTAAAAAACAAACATAAGTAAGGAGACATAAACTTCTGGGGGCTTGTCCCAGCACATTGCACTCTAATTTAAAAGCTCGGAACACTACCTCCAGGAAGACTCTGTTGTCCTAGTAACAAGACTTGAGAACGTAATAATGCTGCCGCCTTGTGGCTGTCTCCAAAAACAGCACCTTTAAACCCAGTGCCAATGGTTGCTTATATAGTCACAAGGACTGCACGGTTGTAAGTGACACAGGCACTCAAAAAATGCCCTGGGGTAGGGAATAGGCAAGAAAATTCAACACATAAGAAACTTTTCAAGAAATCAATAAGAGGAGGGAAGTTGTACTCACTCATTTTAAAAAAAAGGAAAAGAAAAAATAGGACATGCCTAAAGCTCAGCATAAGGAATTATTAGCCACATGCGTATCCAACCTCCAAAAAGGTTTCAGCTCACACCAGTCATGACCATCAGCAAAAAGTCTACAAACTATAAATGCTGAAGGGGTTTTAGAGAAGTGTGTACCTTCTAGCTGCTGGTGGGATATAAAGTCGTAACAGCACTAATGCAAACTGAATCGAGCTGCTTGAAAACGTAAAAATTGAGCTACCATATGATGCGGCAGGGCACCTTTTGGGCCTATAACCTAAGACCACCAGAATCGGAAAGACAGAGGCAGGCAAATGTGCACTGCAACAATACTGAAATAGCAAAGACATGGAAGCAAAAAAAAAGGTCCATAAACAGATGAATGGACAAAGACGAAGTGGGATACGTACCAAATGGAATAGTAGCCTCGGGAAAAAAATGAACAATGCCGTTTTCAGGACTACAGTTGAGCCTAGAAATAATCATATAAGGTTAAGTAAGTCAAAAGGGTATGACAAATATCCTATGACATCATTTATACATGTTATCCTAAGATTGCTACCAATGAACATATTTCCACAGAAAAAGACACTCACAGACTTATCAAATAAACTAATGGCTAGCCAAAATGAAAGGTGGGAGGATGGGTAAATTAGGACAATGGGGTTAAAATACATATACTAATGTATGTTAAATGTATATAAACATATAACATATGAAATATATAAATTATATAATCACCAATAACTTTAAAATATACATTCTGTAATCACATACATGCTAACAGGTTCGAAGATGAACAGACATATGTATGAATCATTGAGCAGATTCTGTACAGCCAGAAAACCACAACACTCTAATCAAATTTACTCCGATAAGAAATAGAAATTAAATTTAAAAAACAAACATAAGTTAGGAGACATAAACTTCTGGGGGCTTGTCCCAGCACATTGCACTCTAATTTACAAGCTCGGAACACTACCTCCAGGAAGACTGTGTTCTCCTAGTAACAAGACTTGAGAACGTAATAATGCTGCCGCCTTGTGGCTGCTTCCCACAACAGTAGCTTTAAACCCAGTGCCAATGGTTGCTTATATAGTCACAAGGACTGCAGGGCTGTAAAAGACACAGGCCCTCAAAAAATGCCCTGGGGTATGGAATTGGCAAGAAAATTCAACACATGAGAAATTTTCAAGAAGTCAATAAGAGGAGGGAAGTTGTAGTCACTCTTTAAAAAAAAAGGAAAAGAAAAAAAGGACATGCCTAAAGCTCAGCATAAGGAATTATTAGCCACATGCGTATCCAACCTCCAAAAAGGTTTCAGCTCACACCAGTCATGACCATCAGCAAAAAGTCTACAAACTATAAATGCTGAAGGGGTTTTAGAGAACTGTGTACCTTCTAGCTGCTGGGGGGATGTAAAGTGGTAACAGCAGTAACGCAAACTGAATCGAGCTGCTTGAAAAGGTAAACATTGAGCTACCATATGATGCGGCAGGGCACATTTTGGGCCTATAACCTAAGACAACTGGATTCGGAAAGACAGAGGCAGGCAAATGTGCACTGCAACAATATTGAAATAGCCAAGACATGGAAGCAAAAAAAAGGTCCATAAACAGATGAATGGACAAAGACGAAATGGTACACGTACCAAATGGAATAGAAGCCTCTGGAAAAAAATGAACAATGCCGTTTTCAGGACGAGAGTTGAGCCTAGAAATAATCATATAAGGTTAAGTAAGTCAAAAGGGTATGACAAATATCCTATGATATCATTAATACATGTTATCCTAAGATTGCTACCAATGAACATATTTCCACAGAAAAAGACACTCACAGACTTATCAAATAAACTAATGGTTAGCCAAAATGAAAGGTGGGAGGATGGGTAAATTAGGACAATGGGGTTAACATACATATACTAATGTATGTTAAATGTATATAAACATATAATATATAAACTATATAAATAATATAATCACCAATACCTTTAAAATATACATTCTGTAATCACATACATGCTAACAGGTTCTGAAGATGAACAGATATATGTATGAATCATTGAACAGATTCTGTACAGCCAGACAATCAAAACACTCTAATCAAATTTACTCCGATAAAAAATACAAATTAAATTTAAAAAACAAACATAAGTAAGGAGACATAAACTTCTGGGGGCTTGTCCCAGCACATTGCACTCTAATTTAAAAGCTCGGAACACTACCTCCAGGAAGACTCTGTTCTCCTAGTAACAAGACTTGAGAACGCAATAATGCTGCCGCCTTGTGGCTGCTTCCCACAACAGCACTTTAAACCCAGTGCCAATGATTGCTTATATAGTCATAAGGACTGCAGGGCTGTAAATGACACAAGCCCTCAAAATATGCCCTGGGGTAGGGAATTGGCAAGAACATTCAACACATGAGAAATTTCCAAGAAGTCAATAAGAGGAGGGAAGTTGTACTCACTCTTTAAAAAAAAAAGGAAAAGAAAAAAAAGGACATGCCTAAAGCTTAGTATAAGGAAATATTAGCCACATACAAATTCAAATTCAAAAAGGTTTCAGCTCACACCAGTCATTACCATCAGCAAAATGTCTACAAACTATAAATGCTGAAGGGGTTTTAGAGATCTGTGTACCTTCTAGCTGCTGGTGGGATGTAAAGTGGAAACAGCACTAACGCAAACTGAATCGAGCTGCTTGAAAAGGTAAAAATTGAGCTACCAAATGATGAGGCAGGGCACCTTTTGGGCCTATAACCTAAGACCACCAAAATTGGAAAGACAGAGGCAGGCAAATATGCACTGCAACAATACTGAAATAGCCAAGATATGGAAGCAAAAAAAAGGTCCATAAACAGATGAATGGACAAAGAAGAAGTGGTATACGGACAGAATGGAATAGTAGCCTCGGGAGAAAAATGAACAATGCTGTTTTCAGGACTACAGTTGAGCCTAGAAAAAATCATATAAGGTTAAGTAAGTCAAAAGGGTATGACAAATATCCTATGATATCATTTATACAAGTTTTCTTAAGATTGCTACCAATGAACATATTTCCACAGAAAAAGACACTCACAGACTTATCAAATAAACTAATGGTTAGCCAAAATGAAAGGTGGGGGGATGGGTAAGTTAGGACTATGGGGTTAACATATATATACTAATGTAAGTTAAATGTATATAAACATATAACATATAAACGATATGAATTATATAATCACCAATACCTTCAAAATATATATTCTGTGATCACATACATGGTAACAGGATCCGAAGATGAACAGACATATGTATGAATCATTGAACAGATTCTGTACAGCCAGACAATCAAAACACTCTAATCAAATTTACTCCGATAAAAAATACAAATTAAATTTAAAAAACAAACATAAGTAAGGAGACATAAACTTCTGGGGGCTTGTCCCAGCACATTGCACTCTAATTTAAAAGCTCGGAACACTACCTCCAGGAAGACTCTGTTGTCCTAGTAACAAGACTTGAGAACGTAATAATGCTGCCGCCTTGTGGCTGTCTCCAAAAACAGCACCTTTAAACCCAGTGCCAATGGTTGCTTATATAGTCACAAGGACTGCACGGTTGTAAGTGACACAGGCACTCAAAAAATGCCCTGGGGTAGGGAATAGGCAAGAAAATTCAACACATAAGAAACTTTTCAAGAAATCAATAAGAGGAGGGAAGTTGTACTCACTCATTTTAAAAAAAAGGAAAAGAAAAAATAGGACATGCCTAAAGCTCAGCATAAGGAATTATTAGCCACATGCGTATCCAACCTCCAAAAAGGTTTCAGCTCACACCAGTCATGACCATCAGCAAAAAGTCTACAAACTATAAATGCTGAAGGGGTTTTAGAGAAGTGTGTACCTTCTAGCTGCTGGTGGGATATAAAGTCGTAACAGCACTAATGCAAACTGAATCGAGCTGCTTGAAAACGTAAAAATTGAGCTACCATATGATGCGGCAGGGCACCTTTTGGGCCTATAACCTAAGACCACCAGAATCGGAAAGACAGAGGCAGGCAAATGTGCACTGCAACAATACTGAAATAGCAAAGACATGGAAGCAAAGAAAAAGGTCCATAAACAGATGAATGGACAAAGACGAAGTGGGATACGTACCAAATGGAATAGTAGCCTCGGGAAAAAAATGAACAATGCCGTTTTCAGGACTACAGTTGAGCCTAGAAATAATCATATAAGGTTAAGTAAGTCAAAAGGGTATGACAAATATCCTATGACATCATTTATACATGTTATCCTAAGATTGCTACCAATGAACATATTTCCACAGAAAAAGACACTCACAGACTTATCAAATAAACTAATGGCTAGCCAAAATGAAAGGTGGGAGGATGGGTAAATTAGGACAATGGGGTTAAAATACATATACTAATGTATGTTAAATGTATATAAACATATAACATATGAAATATATAAATTATATAATCACCAATAACTTTAAAATATACATTCTGTAATCACATACATGCTAACAGGTTCGAAGATGAACAGACATATGTATGAATCATTGAGCAGATTCTGTACAGCCAGAAAACCACAACACTCTAATCAAATTTACTCCGATAAGAAATAGAAATTAAATTTAAAAAACAAACATAAGTTAGGAGACATAAACTTCTGGGGGCTTGTCCCAGCACATTGCACTCTAATTTACAAGCTCGGAACACTACCTCCAGGAAGACTGTGTTCTCCTAGTAACAAGACTTGAGAACGTAATAATGCTGCCGCCTTGTGGCTGCTTCCCACAACAGTAGCTTTAAACCCAGTGCCAATGGTTGCTTATATAGTCACAAGGACTGCAGGGCTGTAAAAGACACAGGCCCTCAAAAAATGCCCTGGGGTATGGAATTGGCAAGAAAATTCAACACATGAGAAATTTTCAAGAAGTCAATAAGAGGAGGGAAGTTGTAGTCACTCTTTAAAAAAAAAGGAAAAGAAAAAAAGGACATGCCTAAAGCTCAGCATAAGGAATTATTAGCCACATGCGTATCCAACCTCCAAAAAGGTTTCAGCTCACACCAGTCATGACCATCAGCAAAAAGTCTACAAACTATAAATGCTGAAGGGGTTTTAGAGAACTGTGTACCTTCTAGCTGCTGGGGGGATGTAAAGTGGTAACAGCAGTAACGCAAACTGAATCGAGCTGCTTGAAAAGGTAAACATTGAGCTACCATATGATGCGGCAGGGCACATTTTGGGCCTATAACCTAAGACAACTGGATTCGGAAAGACAGAGGCAGGCAAATGTGCACTGCAACAATATTGAAATAGCCAAGACATGGAAGCAAAAAAAAGGTCCATAAACAGATGAATGGACAAAGACGAAATGGTACACGTACCAAATGGAATAGAAGCCTCTGGAAAAAAATGAACAATGCCGTTTTCAGGACGAGAGTTGAGCCTAGAAATAATCATATAAGGTTAAGTAAGTCAAAAGGGTATGACAAATATCCTATGATATCATTAATACATGTTATCCTAAGATTGCTACCAATGAACATATTTCCACAGAAAAAGACACTCACAGACTTATCAAATAAACTAATGGTTAGCCAAAATGAAAGGTGGGAGGATGGGTAAATTAGGACAATGGGGTTAACATACATATACTAATGTATGTTAAATGTATATAAACATATAATATATAAACTATATAAATAATATAATCACCAATACCTTTAAAATATACATTCTGTAATCACATACATGCTAACAGGTTCTGAAGATGAACAGATATATGTATGAATCATTGAACAGATTCTGTACAGCCAGACAATCAAAACACTCTAATCAAATTTACTCCGATAAAAAATACAAATTAAATTTAAAAAACAAACATAAGTAAGGAGACATAAACTTCTGGGGGCTTGTCCCAGCACATTGCACTCTAATTTAAAAGCTCGGAACACTACCTCCAGGAAGACTCTGTTCTCCTAGTAACAAGACTTGAGAACGCAATAATGCTGCCGCCTTGTGGCTGCTTCCCACAACAGCACTTTAAACCCAGTGCCAATGATTGCTTATATAGTCATAAGGACTGCAGGGCTGTAAATGACACAAGCCCTCAAAATATGCCCTGGGGTAGGGAATTGGCAAGAACATTCAACACATGAGAAATTTCCAAGAAGTCAATAAGAGGAGGGAAGTTGTACTCACTCTTTAAAAAAAAAAGGAAAAGAAAAAAAAGGACATGCCTAAAGCTTAGTATAAGGAAATATTAGCCACATACAAATTCAAATTCAAAAAGGTTTCAGCTCACACCAGTCATTACCATCAGCAAAATGTCTACAAACTATAAATGCTGAAGGGGTTTTAGAGATCTGTGTACCTTCTAGCTGCTGGTGGGATGTAAAGTGGAAACAGCACTAACGCAAACTGAATCGAGCTGCTTGAAAAGGTAAAAATTGAGCTACCAAATGATGAGGCAGGGCACCTTTTGGGCCTATAACCTAAGACCACCAAAATTGGAAAGACAGAGGCAGGCAAATATGCACTGCAACAATACTGAAATAGCCAAGATATGGAAGCAAAAAAAAGGTCCATAAACAGATGAATGGACAAAGAAGAAGTGGTATACGGACAGAATGGAATAGTAGCCTCGGGAGAAAAATGAACAATGCTGTTTTCAGGACTACAGTTGAGCCTAGAAAAAATCATATAAGGTTAAGTAAGTCAAAAGGGTATGACAAATATCCTATGATATCATTTATACAAGTTTTCTTAAGATTGCTACCAATGAACATATTTCCACAGAAAAAGACACTCACAGACTTATCAAATAAACTAATGTTTAGCCTAAATGAAAGGTGGGGGGATGGGTAAGTTAGGACTATGGGGTTAACATACATATACTAATGTAAGTTAAATGTATATAAACATATAACATATAAACGATATGAATTATATAATCACCAATACCTTCAAAATATATATTCTGTGATCACATACATGGTAACAGGATCCGAAGATGAACAGACATATGTATGAATCATTGAACAGATTCTGTACAGCCAGAATATCAAAACACTCTAATCAAATTTACTCCGATAAAAAATACAAATTAAATTTAAAAAACAAACATAAGTAAGGAGACATAAACTTCTGGGGGCTTGTCCCAGCACATTGCACTCTAATTTAAAAGCTCGGAACACTACCTCCAGGAAGACTCTGTTGTCCTAGTAACAAGACTTGAGAACGTAATAATGCTGCCGCCTTGTGGCTGTCTCCAAAAACAGCACCTTTAAACCCAGTGCCAATGGTTGCTTATATAGTCACAAGGACTGCACGGTTGTAAGTGACACAGGCACTCAAAAAATGCCCTGGGGTAGGGAATAGGCAAGAAAATTCAACACATAAGAAACTTTTCAAGAAATCAATAAGAGGAGGGAAGTTGTACTCACTCATTTTAAAAAAAAGGAAAAGAAAAAATAGGACATGCCTAAAGCTCAGCATAAGGAATTATTAGCCACATGCGTATCCAACCTCCAAAAAGGTTTCAGCTCACACCAGTCATGACCATCAGCAAAAAGTCTACAAACTATAAATGCTGAAGGGGTTTTAGAGAAGTGTGTACCTTCTAGCTGCTGGTGGGATATAAAGTCGTAACAGCACTAATGCAAACTGAATCGAGCTGCTTGAAAACGTAAAAATTGAGCTACCATATGATGCGGCAGGGCACCTTTTGGGCCTATAACCTAAGACCACCAGAATCGGAAAGACAGAGGCAGGCAAATGTGCACTGCAACAATACTGAAATAGCAAAGACATGGAAGCAAAAAAAAAGGTCCATAAACAGATGAATGGACAAAGACGAAGTGGGATACGTACCAAATGGAATAGTAGCCTCGGGAAAAAAATGAACAATGCCGTTTTCAGGACTACAGTTGAGCCTAGAAATAATCATATAAGGTTAAGTAAGTCAAAAGGGTATGACAAATATCCTATGACATCATTTATACATGTTATCCTAAGATTGCTACCAATGAACATATTTCCACAGAAAAAGACACTCACAGACTTATCAAATAAACTAATGGCTAGCCAAAATGAAAGGTGGGAGGATGGGTAAATTAGGACAATGGGGTTAAAATACATATACTAATGTATGTTAAATGTATATAAACATATAACATATGAAATATATAAATTATATAATCACCAATAACTTTAAAATATACATTCTGTAATCACATACATGCTAACAGGTTCGAAGATGAACAGACATATGTATGAATCATTGAGCAGATTCTGTACAGCCAGAAAACCACAACACTCTAATCAAATTTACTCCGATAAGAAATAGAAATTAAATTTAAAAAACAAACATAAGTTAGGAGACATAAACTTCTGGGGGCTTGTCCCAGCACATTGCACTCTAATTTACAAGCTCGGAACACTACCTCCAGGAAGACTGTGTTGTCCTAGTAACAAGACTTGAGAACGTAATAATGCTGCCGCCTTGTGGCTGCTTCCCACAACAGTAGCTTTAAACCCAGTGCCAATGGTTGCTTATATAGTCACAAGGACTGCAGGGCTGTAAAAGACACAGGCCCTCAAAAAATTCCCTGGGGTATGGAATTGGCAAGAAAATTCAACACATGAGAAATTTTCAAGAAGTCAATAAGAGGAGAGAAGTTGTAGTCACTCTTTAAAAAAAAAGGAAAAGAAAAAAAGGACATGCCTAAAGCTCAGCATAAGGAATTATTAGCCACATGCGTATCCAACCTCCAAAAAGGTTTCAGCTCACACCAGTCATGACCATCAGCAAAAAGTCTACAAACTATAAATGCTGAAGGGGTTTTAGAGAACTGTGTACCTTCTAGCTGCTGGGGGGATGTAAAGTGGTAACAGCAGTAACGCAAACTGAATCCAGCTGCTTGAAAAGGTAAACATTGAGCTACCATATGATGCGGCAGGGCACATTTTAGGCCTATAACCTAAGACCACCGGAATCGGAAAGACAGAGGCAGGCAAATGTGCACTGCAACAATACTGAAATAGCCAAGACATGGAAGCAAAAAAAAAGGTCCATAAACAGATGAATGGACAAAGAAGAAGTGGGATACGTACCAAATGGAATAGTAGCCTCGGGAAAAAAATGAACAATGCCGTTTTCAGGACTACAGTTGAGCCTAGAAATAATCATATAAGGTTAAGTAAGTCAAAAGGGTATGACAAATATCCTATGACATCATTTATACATATTATCCTAAGATTGCTACCAATGAACATATTTCCACAGAAAAAGACACTCACAGACTTATCAAATAAACTAATGGCTAGCCAAAATGAAAGGTGGGAGGATGGGTAAATTAGGACTATGGGGTTAAAATACATATACTAATGTATGTTAAATGTATATAAACATATAACATATGAAATATATAAATTATATAATCACCAATACATTTAAAATATACATTCTGTAATCACATACATGCTAACAGGTTCGAAGATGAACAGACATATGTATGAATCATTGAGCAGATTCTGTACAGCCAGAAAACCACAACACTCTAATCAAATTTACTCCGATAAGAAATAGAAATTAAATTTAAAAAACAAACATAAGTTAGGAGACATAAACTTCTGGGGGCTTGTCCCAGCACATTGCACTCTAATTTACAAGCTCGGAACACTACCTCCAGGAAGACTGTGTTGTCCTAGTAACAAGACTTGAGAACGTAATAATGCTGCCGCCTTGTGGCTGCTTCCCACAACAGTAGCTTTAAACCAAGTGCCAATGGTTGCTTATATAGTCCCAAGGACTGCAGGGCTGTAAATGACACAGGCCCTCAAAAATTGCCCTGGGGTAGGGACTAGGCAAGAAAATCCAACACATGAGAAATTTTTCAAGAAGTCAATAAGAGGAGGGGAGTTGTACTCACTCTTTAAAAAAAAAAGGAAAAGAAAAAAAAGTACATGCCTAAAGCTTAGTATAAGGAATTATTAGCCACATACAAATTCAAATTCAAAAAGGTTTCAGCTCACACCAGTCATTACCATCAGCAAAATGTCTACAAACTATAAATGCTGAAGGGGTTTTAGAGATCTGTGTACCTTCTAGCTGCTGGTGGGTTGTAAAGTGGAAACAGCACTAACGCAAACTGAATCGAGCTGCTTGAAAAGGTAAAAATTGAGCTACCAAATGATGCGGCAGGGCACCTTTTGGGCCTATAACCTAAGACCACCAAAATTGGAAAGACAGAGGCAGGCAAATATGCACTGCAACAATACTGAAATAGCCACGATATGGAAGCAAAAAAAAGGTCCATAAACAGATGAATGGACAAAGAAGAAGTGGTATACGGACAGAATGGAATAGTAGCCTCGGGAGAAAAATGAACAATGCTGTTTTCAGGACTACAGTTGAGCCTAGAAAAAATCATATAAGGTTAAGTAAGTCAAAAGGGTATGACAAATATCCTATGATATCATTTATACAAGTTTTCTTAAGATTGCTACCAATGAACATATTTCCACAGAAAAAGACACTCACAGACTTATCAAATAAACTAATGGTTAGCCAAAATGAAAGGTGGGGGGATGGGTAAGTTAGGACTATGGGGTTAACATACATATACTAATGTAAGTTAAATGTATATAAACATATAACATATAAACGATATGAATTATATAATCACCAATACCTTCAAAATATATATTCTGTGATCACATACTTGATAACAGGTTCCGAAGATGAACAGATATATGTATGAATCATTGAGCAGATTCTGTACAGCCAATCAAAACACTCTAATCAAATTTACTCCGATAAGAAATAGAAATTAAATTTAAAAAGCAAACATAAGTTAGGAGACATAAACTTCTGGGGGCTTGTCCCAGCACATTCCACTCTAATTTACAACCTTGGAAAACTACCTCCAGGAAGACTCTGTTGCCCTAGTAACAAGAGTTGAGAACGTAATAATGCTGCCGCCTTGTGGCTGTTTCCCACAACAGCAGCTTTAAACCCAGTGCCAAAGGTTGCTTAATAGTCACAAGGACTGAAGGGCTCTAAATGACACCTGCCTTCAAAAAATGCCCTGGGGTAGGGAATAGGCAAAAAAATTCAACACATGAGAAACTTTTCAAGAAGTCAATAAGAGGAGGGAAGTTGTACTCACTCTTTAAAACAAAAGGAAAAGAAAAAAATGACATGCCTAAAGCTCAGTATAAGGAATTATTAGCCACATGCAAATTCAAATTCAAAAAGGTTTCAGGTAACACCACTCATGACCATCATCAAAAAGTCTACAAACTATAAATGCTGAAGGGGTTTTAGAGGAATGTGTACCTTCTAGCTGCTGGTGGGATGTAAAGAAGTAATACCACTAATGCAAACTGAATGGAGCTGCTTGAAAAGGTAAAAATTGAGTTACCATACGATGCGGCAGGGCACCTTTTGGGCCTATAACCTAAGACCACCAGAATCGGAAAGACAGAGGCAGGCAAATGTGCACTGCAACAATACTGAAATAGCCAAGACATGGAAGCAAAAAAAGGTCCATAAACAGATGAATGGACAAAGACGAAATGGTATACGTACCAAATGGAATAGTAGCCTCTGGAAAAAAATGAACAATGCTGTTTTCAGGAGTAGAGTTGAGCCTAGAAATAATCATATAAGGTTAAGTAAGTCAAAAGGGTATGAAATATCCTATGATATCATTTATACATGTTATCCTAAGATTGCTACCAATGAACATATTTCCACAGAAAAAGACACTCACAGACTTATCATATAAACTAATGGTTAGCCAAAATGAAAGGTGGGAGGATGGGTAAATTAGGACTATGGGGTTAACATACATATACTAATGTATGTTAAATGTATATAAACATATAACATATAAATGATATGAATTATATATTCACCAATACCTTCAAAATATACATTCTGTAATCACATACATGGTAACAGGATCCGAAGATGAACAGACATATGTATGAATCATTGAGCAGATTCTGTACAGCCAGAAAACCACAACACTCTAATCAAATTTACTCCGATAAGAAATAGAAATTAAATTTAAAAAACAAACATAAGTTAGGAGACATAAACTTCTGGGGGCTTGTCCCAGCACATTGCACTCTAATTTACAGGCTCGGAACACTACCTCCAGGAAGACTGTGTTGTCCTAGTAACAAGACTTGAGAACGTAATAATGCTGCCGCCTTGTGGCTGCTTCCCACAACAGTAGCTTTAAACCCAGTACCAATGGTTGCTTATATAGTCACAAGGACTGCAGGGCTGTAAAAGACACAGGCCCTCAAAAAATGCCCTGGTGTAGGGAATAGGCAAGGAAATTCAACACATGAGAAATTTTCAAGAAGTCAATAAGAGTACGGAAGTTGTACTCACTCTAAAAAAAAAGGAAAAGAAAAAAAGGACATGCCTAAAGCTCAGCATAAGGAATTATTAGCCACATGTGTATCCAACCTCCAAAAAGGTTTCAGCTCACAACAGTCATGACCATCAGCAAAAAGTCTACAAACTATAAATGCTGAAGGGGTTTTAGAGAACTGTGTACCTTCTAGCTGCTGTTTGGATGTAAAGTGGTAACAGCAGTAACGCAAACTGAATTGAGCTGCTTGAAAAGGTAAACATTGAGCTACCATATGATGCGGTAGGGCACCTTTTGGGCCTATAACCTAAGACCACCGGATTCGGAAAGACAGAGGCAGGCAAATGTGCACTGCAACAATAATGAAATAGCCAAGACATGGAAGAAAAAAAAGGTCCATAAACAGATGAAAGGACAAAGACGAAATGGTATACGTACCAAATGGAATAGTAGCCTCTGGAAAAAAATGAACAATGCCGTTTTCAGGACTAGAGTTGAGCCTAGAAATAATCATATAAGGTTAAGTAAGTCAAAAGGGTATGACAAATATCCTATGATATCATTTATACATGTTATCCTAAGATTGCTACCAATGAACATATTTCCACTGAAAAAGACACTCACAGACTTATCAAATAAACTAATGGTTAGCCAAAATGAAAGGTGGGGGGATGGGTAAATTAGGACTATGGGGTTAACATACATATACTAATATAAGTTAAATGTATATAAACATATAACATATAAATGATATGAATTATATAATCACCAATACCTTCAAAATATACATTCTGTAATCACATACATGGTAACAGGATCCGAAGATGAACAGACATATGTATGAATCATTGAACAGATTCTGTACAGCCAGACAATAAAAACACTCTAATCAAATTTACTCCGATAAAAAATACAAATTAAATTTAAAAAACAAACATAAGTAAGGAGACATAAACTTCTGGGGGCTTGTCCCAGCACATTGCACTCTAATTTAAAAGCTCGGAACACTACCTCCAGGAAGACTCTGTTGTCCTAGTAACAAGACTTGAGAACGTAATAATGCTGCCGCCTTGTGGCTGTCTCCAAAAACAGCACCTTTAAACCCAGTGCCAATGGTTGCTTATATAGTCACAAGGACTGCACGGTTGTAAATGACACAGGCACTCAAAAAATGCCCTGGGGTAGGGAATAGGCAAGAAAATTCAACACATAAGAAACTTTTCAAGAAATCAATAAGAGGAGGGAAGTTGTACTCACTCTTTTTAAAAAAAAGGAAAAGAAAAAATAGGACATGCCTAAAGCTCAGCATAAGGAATTATTAGCCACATGCGTATCCAACCTCCAAAAAGGTTTCAGCTCACACCAGTCATGACCATCAGCAAAAAGTCTACAAACTATAAATGCTGAAGGGGTTTTAGAGAAGTGTGTACCTTCTAGCTGCTGGTGGGATATAAAGTCGTAACAGCACTAATGCAAACTGAATCGAGCTGCTTGAAAACGTAAAAATTGAGCTACCATATGATGCGGCAGGGCACCTTTTGGGCCTATAACCTAAGACCACCAGAATCGGAAAGACAGAGGCAGGCAAATGTGCACTGCAACAATACTGAAATAGCAAAGACATGGAAGCAAAAAAAAGGTCCATAAACAGGTGAATGGACAAAGAAGAAGTGGTATATGGACAGAATGGAAGAGTAGCCTCGGGAAAAAAATGAACAATGCCGTTTTCAGGACTAGAGTTGAGACTAGAAATAATCATATAAGGTTAAGTAAGACAAAAGGGTATTACAAATATCCTATGATATTATTTATACAAGTTTTCCTAAGATTGCTACCAATGAACATATTTCCACAGAAAAAGACACTCACAGACTTATCAAATAAACTAATGGTTAGCCAAAATGAAAGGTGGGAGGATGGGTAAATTAGGACTATGGGGTTAACATACATATACTAATGTAAGTTAAATGTATATAAACATATAACATATAAATGATATGAATTATATATTCACCAATACCTTCAAAATATACATTCTGTAATCACATACATGGTAACAGGATCCGAAGATGAACAGACATATGTGTGAATCATTGAGCAGATTCTGTACAGCCAGACAATCAAAACACTCTAATCAAATTTACTCCGATAAGAAAGACAAATTAAATTTAAAAAACAAACATAAGTAAGGAGACATAAACGTCTGGGGGCTTGTCCCAGCACATTGCACTCTAATTTACAAGCTCGGAACACTACCTCCAGGAAGACTCTGTTGTCCTAGTAACAAGACTTGAGAACGTAATAATGCTGCCGCCTTGTGGCTGTCTCCCAAAACAGCAGCTTTAAACCCAGTGACAATGGTTGCTTATATAGTCACAAGGACTGCAGGGCTGTAAATGACACAGGCCCTCAAAAATTGCCCTGGGGTAGGGAATAGGCAAGAAAATCCAACACATGAGAAATTTTTCAAGAAGTCAATAAGAGGAGGGGAGTTGTACTCACTCTTTAAAAAAAAAAAGGAAAAGAAAAAAAAGGACATGCCTAAAGCTCAGTATAAGGAATTATTAGCCACATACAAATTCAAATTCAAAAAGGTTTCAGCTCACACCAGTCATTACCATCAGCAAAATGTCTACAAACTATAAATGCTGAAGGGGTTTTAGAGATCTGTGTACCTTCTAGCTGCTGGTGGGATGTAAAGTGGCAACAGCACTAACGCAAACTGAATGGAGCTGCTTGAAAAGGTAAAAATTGAGCTACCATATGATGCGGCAGGGCACCTTTTGGGCCTATAACCTAAGACCACCAGATTCGGAAAGAGAGAGGCAGGCAAATGTGCATTGCAACAATATTGAAATAGCCAAGACATGGAAGCAAAAAAAAGGTCCATAAACAGATGAATGGACAAAGACGAAGTGGGATACGTACCAAATGGAATAGTAGCCTCGGGAAAAAAATGAACAATGCCGTTTTCAGGACTACAGTTGAGCCTAGAAATAATCATATAAGGTTAAGTAAGTCAAAAGGGTATGACAAATATCCTAGGACATCATTTATACATGTTATCCTAAGATTGCTACCAATGAACATATTTCCACAGAAAAAGACACTCACAGACTTATCAAATAAACTAATGGCTAGCCAAAATGAAAGGTGGGAGGATGGGTAAATTAGGACTATGGGGTTAAAATACATATACTAATGTATGTTAAATGTATATAAACATATAACATATGAAATATATAAATTATATAATCACCAATACCTTTAAAATATACATTCTGTAATCACATACATGCTAACAGGTTCGAAGATGAACAGACATATGTATGAATCATTGAGCAGATACTGTACAGCCAGAAAACCACAACACTCTAATCAAATTTACTCCGATAAGAAATAGAAATTAAATTTAAAAAAAAAACATAAGTTAGGAGACATAAACTTCTGGGGGCTTGTCCCAGCATATTGCACTCTAATTTACAAGCTCAGAACACTACCTCCAGGAAGACTCTGTTCTCCTAGTAACAAGCCTTGAGAACGCAATAATGCTGCCGCCTTGTGGCTGCTTCCCACAACAGCACTTTAAACCCAGTGCCAATGATTGCTTATATAGTCACAAGGACTGCAGGGATGTAAATGACACAAGCCCTCAAAATATGCCCTGGGGTAGGGAATTGGCAAGAACATTCAACACATGAGAAATTTCCAAGAAGTCAATAAGAGGAGGGAAGTTGTACTCACTCTTTAAAAAAAAAAGGAAAAGAAAAAAAGGACATGCCTAAAGCTCAGTATAAGGAATTATTAGCCACATGCAAATTCAAATTCAAAAAGGTTTCAGCTCACTCCAGTCATGACCATCAGCAAAAAGTCTACAAACAATAAATGCTGAAGGGGTTTTAGAGAAGTGTGTACCTTCTAGCTGCTGGTGGGATGTAAAGTGGTAACAGCAGTAACGCAAACTGAATCGAGCTGCTTGAAAAGGTAAAAACTGAGTTACCATATGGTGCGGCAGGGCACCTTTTGGGCCTATAACCTAAGACCACCAGATTCGGAAAGAGAGAGGCAGGCAAATGTGCATTGCAACAATATTGAAATAGCCAAGACATGGAAGCAAAAAAAAAGGTCCATAAACAGATGAATGGACAAAGACGAAGTGGGATACGTACCAAATGGAATAGTAGCCTCGGGAAAAAAATGAACAATGCCGTTTTCAGGACTACAGTTGAGCCTAGAAATAATCATATAAGGTTAAGTAAGTCAAAAGGGTATGACAAATATCCTATGACATCATTTATACATGTTATCCTAAGATTGCTATCAATGAACATATTTCCACAGAAAAAGACACTCACAGACTTATCAAATAAACTAATGGCTAGCCAAAATGAAAGGTGGGAGGATGGGTAAATTAGGACTATGGGGTTAACATACATATACTAATGTATGTTAAATGTATATAAACATATAACATATGAACTATATAAATTATATAATCACCAATACATTTAAAATATACATTCTGTAATCACATACATGCTAACAGGTTCGAAGATGAACAGACATATGTATGAATCATTGAGCAGATTCTGTACAGCCAGAAAACCACAACACTCTAATCAAATTTACTCCGATAAGAAATAGAAATTAAATTTAAAAAACAAACATAAGTTAGGAGACATAAACTTCTGGGGGCTTGTCCCAGCACATTGCACTCTAATTTACAAGCTCGGAACACTACCTCCAGGAAGACTGTGTTGTCCTAGTAACAAGACTTGAGAACGTAATAATGCTGCCGCCTTGTGGCTGCTTCCCACAACAGTAGCTTTAAACCCAGTGCCAATGGTTGCTTATATAGTCACAAGGACTGCAGGGCTGTAAAAGACACAGGCCCTCAAAAAATTCCCTGGGGTATGGAATTGGCAAGAAAATTCAACACATAAGAAATTTTCAAGAAGTCAATAAGAGGAGGGAAGTTGTAGTCACTCTTTAAAAAAAAAGGAAAAGAAAAAATAGGACATGCCTAAAGCTCAGCATAAGGAATTATTAGCCACATGCGTATCCAACCTCCAAAAAGGTTTCAGCTCACACCAGTCATGACCATCAGCAAAAAGTCTACAAACTATAAATGCTGAAGGGGTTTTAGAGAACTGTGTACCTTCTAGCTGCTGGGGGGATGTAAAGTGGTAACAGCAGTAACGCAAACTGAATCGAGCTGCTTGAAAAGGTAAACATTGAGCTACCATATGATGCGGCAGGGCACATTTTGGGCCTATAACCTAAGACAACTGGATTCGGAAAGACAGAGGCAGGCAAATGTGCACTGCAACAATATTGAAATAGCCAAGACATGGAAGCAAAAAAAAGGTCCATAAACAGATGAATGGACAAAGACGAAATGGTACACGTACCAAATGGAATAGAAGCCTCTGGAAAAAAATGAACAATGCCGTTTTCAGGACTAGAGTTGAGCCTAGAAATAATCATATAAGGTTAAGTAAGTCAAAAGGGTATGACAAATATCCTATGATATCATTAATACATGTTATCCTAAGATTGCTACCAATGAACATATTTCCACAGAAAAAGACACTCACAGACTTATCAAATAAACTAATGGTTAGCCAAAATGAAAGGTGGGAGGATGGGTAAATTAGGACAATGGGGTTAACATACATATACTAATATAAGTTAAATGTATATAAACATATAACATATAAATGATATGAATTATATAATCACCAATACCTTCAAAATATACATTCTGTAATCACATACATGCTAACAGGTTCAGAAGATGAACAGATATATGTATGAATCATTGAACAGATTCTGTACAGCCAGACAATCAAAACACTCTAATCAAATTTACTCCGATAAAAAATACAAATTAAATTTAAAAAACAAACATAAGTAAGGAGACATAAACTTCTGGGGGCTTGTCCCAGCACATTGCACTCTAATTTAAAAGCTCAGAACACTACCTCCAGGAAGACTCTGTTCTCCTAGTAACAAGACTTGAGAACGCAATAATGCTGCCGCCTTGTGGCTGCTTCCCACAACGGCACTTTAAACCCAGTGCCAATGATTGCTTATATAGTCACAAGGACTGCAGGGCTGTAAATGACACAAGCCCTCAAAATATGCCCTGGGGTAGGGAATTGGCAAGAACATTCAACACATGAGAAATTTCCAAGAAGTCAATAAGAGGAGGGAAGTTGTACTCACTCTTTAAAAAAAAAAGGAAAAGAAAAAAAAGGACATGCCTAAAGCTTAGTATAAGGAAATATTAGCCACATACAAATTCAAATTCAAAAAGGTTTCAGCTCACACCAGTCATTACCATCAGCAAAATGTCTACAAACTATAAATGCTGAAGGGGTTTTAGAGATCTGTGTACCTTCTAGCTGCTGGTGGGATGTAAAGTGGAAACAGCACTAACGCAAACTGAATCGAGCTGCTTGAAAAGGTAAAAATTGAGCTACCAAATGATGGGGCAGGGCACCTTTTGGGCCTATAACCTAAGACCACCAAAATTGGAAATACAGAGGCAGGCAAATATGCACTGCAACAATACTGAAATAGCCAAGATATGGAAGCAAAAAAAAGGTCCATAAACAGATGAATGGACAAAGAAGAAGTGGTATACGGACAGAATGGAATAGTAGCCTCGGGAGAAAAATGAACAATGCTGTTTTCAGGACTACAGTTGAGCCTAGAAAAAATCATATAAGGTTAAGTAAGTCAAAAGGGTATGACAAATATCCTATGATATCATTTATACAAGTTTTCTTAAGATTGCTACCAATGAACATATTTCCACAGAAAAAGACACTCACAGACTTATCAAATAAACTAATGGTTAGCCAAAATGAAAGGTGGGGGGATGGGTAAGTTAGGACTATGGGGTTAACATACATATACTAATGTAAGTTAAATGTATATAAACATATAACATATAAACGATATGAATTATATAATCACCAATACCTTCAAAATATATATTCTGTGATCACATACATGGTAACAGGATCCGAAGATGAACAGACATATGTATGAATCATTGAACAGATTCTGTACAGCCAGACAATCAAAACACTCTAATCAAATTTACTCCGATAAAAAATACAAATTAAATTTAAAAAACAAACATAAGTAAGGAGACATAAACTTCTGGGGGCTTGTCCCAGCACATTGCACTCTAATTTAAAAGCTCGGAACACTACCTCCAGGAAGACTCTGTTGTCCTAGTAACAAGACTTGAGAACGTAATAATGCTGCCGCCTTGTGGCTGTCTCCAAAAACAGCACCTTTAAACCCAGTGCCAATGGTTGCTTATATAGTCACAAGGACTGCACGGTTGTAAATGACACAGGCACTCAAAAAATGCCCTGGGGTAGGGAATAGGCAAGAAAATTCAACACATAAGAAACTTTTCAAGAAATCAATAAGAGGAGGGAAGTTGTACTCACTCATTTTAAAAAAAAGGAAAAGAAAAAATAGGACATGCCTAAAGCTCAGCATAAGGAATTATTAGCCACATGCGTATCCAACCTCCAAAAAGGTTTCAGCTCACACCAGTCATGACCATCAGCAAAAAGTCTACAAACTATAAATGCTGAAGGGGTTTTAGAGAAGTGTGTACCTTCTAGCTGCTGGTGGGATATAAAGTCGTAACAGCACTAATGCAAACTGAATCGAGCTGCTTGAAAACGTAAAAATTGAGCTACCATATGATGCGGCAGGGCACCTTTTGGGCCTATAACCTAAGACCACCAGAATCGGAAAGACAGAGGCAGGCAAATGTGCACTGCAACAATACTGAAATAGCAAAGACATGGAAGCAAAAAAAAAGGTCCATAAACAGATGAATGGACAAAGACGAAGTGGGATACGTACCAAATGGAATAGTAGCCTCGGGAAAAAAATGAACAATGCCGTTTTCAGGACTACAGTTGAGCCTAGAAATAATCATATAAGGTTAAGTAAGTCAAAAGGGTATGACAAATATCCTATGACATCATTTATACATGTTATCCTAAGATTGCTACCAATGAACATATTTCCACAGAAAAAGACACTCACAGACTTATCAAATAAACTAATGGCTAGCCAAAATGAAAGGTGGGAGGATGGGTAAATTAGGACAATGGGGTTAAAATACATATACTAATGTATGTTAAATGTATATAAACATATAACATATGAAATATATAAATTATATAATCACCAATAACTTTAAAATATACATTCTGTAATCACATACATGCTAACAGGTTCGAAGATGAACAGACATATGTATGAATCATTGAGCAGATTCTGTACAGCCAGAAAACCACAACACTCTAATCAAATTTACTCCGATAAGAAATAGAAATTAAATTTAAAAAACAAACATAAGTTAGGAGACATAAACTTCTGGGGGCTTGTCCCAGCACATTGCACTCTAATTTACAAGCTCGGAACACTACCTCCAGGAAGACTGTGTTGTCCTAGTAACAAGACTTGAGAACGTAATAATGCTGCCGCCTTGTGGCTGCTTCCCACAACAGTAGCTTTAAACCCAGTGCCAATGGTTGCTTATATAGTCACAAGGACTGCAGGGCTGTAAAAGACACAGGCCCTCAAAAAATTCCCTGGGGTATGGAATTGGCAAGAAAATTCAACACATGAGAAATTTTCAAGAAGTCAATAAGAGGAGGGAAGTTGTAGTCACTCTTTAAAAAAAAAGGAAAAGAAAAAAAGGACATGCCTAAAGCTCAGCATAAGGAATTATTAGCCACATGTGTATCCAACCTCCAAAAAGGTTTCAGCTCACACCAGTCATGACCATCAGCAAAAAGTCTACAAACTATAAATGCTGAAGGGGTTTTAGAGAACTGTGTACCTTCTAGCTGCTGGTGGGATGTAAAGTGGTAACAGCAGTAACGCAAACTGAATCGAGCTGCTTGAAAAGGTAAACATTGAGCTACCATATGATGCGGCAGGGCACATTTTGGGCCTATAACCTAAGACCACCGGAATCGGAAAGACAGAGGCAGGCAAATGTGCACTGCAACAATACTGAAATAGCCAAGACATGGAAGCAAAAAAAAAGGTCCATAAACAGATGAATGGACAAAGAAGAAGTGGGATACGTACCAAATGGAATAGTAGCCTCGGGAAAAAAATGAACAATGCCGTTTTCAGGACTACAGTTGAGCCTAGAAATAATCATATAAGGTTAAGTAAGTCAAAAGGGTATGACAAATATCCTATGACATCATTTATACATGTTATCCTAAGATTGCTACCAATGAACATATTTCCACAGAAAAAGACACTCACAGATTTATCAAATAAACTAATGGCTAGCCAAAATGAAAGGTGGGAGGATGGGTAAATTAGGACTATGGGGTTAAAATACATATACTAATGTATGTTAAATGTATATAAACATATAACATATGAAATATATAAATTATATAATCACCAATACATTTAAAATATACATTCTGTAATCACATACATGCTAACAGGTTCGAAGATGAACAGACATATGTATGAATCATTGAGCAGATTCTGTACAGCCAGAAAACCACAACACTCTAATCAAATTTACTCCGATAAGAAATAGAAATTAAATTTAAAAAACAAACATAAGTTAGGAGACATAAACTTCTGGGGGCTTGTCCCAGCACATTGCACTCTAATTTACAAGCTCGGAACACTACCTCCAGGAAGACTGTGTTGTCCTAGTAACAAGACTTGAGAACGTAATAATGCTGCCGCCTTGTGGCTGCTTCCCACAACAGTAGCTTTAAACCCAGTGCCAATGGTTGCTTATATAGTCACAAGGACTGCAGGGCTGTAAAAGACACAGGCCCTCAAAAAATGCCCTGGGGTATGGAATTGGCAAGAAAATTCAACACATGAGAAATTTTCAAGAAGTCAATAAGAGGAGGGAAGTTGTAGTCACTCTTTAAAAAAAAAGGAAAAGAAAAAAAGGACATGCCTAAAGCTCAGCATAAGGAATTATTAGCCACATGCGTATCCAACCTCCAAAAAGGTTTCAGCTCACACCAGTCATGACCATCAGCAAAAAGTCTACAAACTATAAATGCTGAAGGGGTTTTAGAGAACTGTGTACCTTCTAGCTGCTGGTGGGATGTAAAGTGGTAACAGCAGTAACGCAAACTGAATCGAGCTGCTTGAAAAGGTAAACATTGAGCTACCATATGATGAGGCAGGGCACATTTTGGGCCTATAACCTAAGACAACTGGATTCGGAAAGACAGAGGCAGGCAAATGTGCACTGCAACAATATTGAAATAGCCAAGACATGGAAGCAAAAAAAAGGTCCATAAACAGATGAATGGACAAAGACGAAATGGTACACGTACCAAATGGAATAGAAGCCTCTGGAAAAAAATGAACAATGCCGTTTTCAGGACTAGAGTTGAGCCTAGAAATAATCATATAAGGTTAAGTAAGTCAAAAGGGTATGACAAATATCCTATGATATCATTAATACATGTTATCCTAAGATTGCTACCAATGAACATATTTCCACAGAAAAAGACACTCACAGACTTATCAAATAAACTAATGGTTAGCCAAAATGAAAGGTGGGAGTATGGGTAAATTAGGACAATGGGGTTAACATACATATACTAATGTATGTTAAATGTATATAAACATATAATATATAAACTATATAAATAATATAATCACCAATACCTTTAAAATATACATTCTGTAATCACATACATGCTAACAGGTTCCGAAGATGAACAGATATATGTATGAATCATTGAACAGATTCTGTAAAGCCAGACAATCAAAACACTCTAATCAAATTTACTCCGATAAAAAATACAAATTAAATTTAAAAAACAAACATAAGTAAGGAGACATAAACTTCTGGGGGCTTGTCCCAGCACATTGCACTCTAATTTAAAAGCTCGGAACACTACCTCCAGGAAGACTCTGTTGTCCTAGTAACAAGACTTGAGAACGTAATAATGCTGCCGCCTTGTGGCTGTCTCCAAAAACAGCACCTTTAAACCCAGTGCCAATGGTTGCTTATATAGTCACAAGGACTGCACGGTTGTAAATGACACAGGCACTCAAAAAATGCCCTGGGGTAGGGAATAGGCAAGAAAATTCAACACATAAGAAACTTTTCAAGAAATCAATAAGAGGAGGGAAGTTGTACTCACTCATTTTAAAAAAAAGGAAAAGAAAAAATAGGACATGCCTAAAGCTCAGCATAAGGAATTATTAGCCACATGCGTATCCAACCTCCAAAAAGGTTTCAGCTCACACCAGTCATGACCATCAGCAAAAAGTCTACAAACTATAAATGCTGAAGGGGTTTTAGAGAAGTGTGTACCTTCTAGCTGCTGGTGGGATATAAAGTCGTAACAGCACTAATGCAAACTGAATCGAACTGCTTGAAAACGTAAAAATTGAGCTACCATATGATGCGGCAGGGCACCTTTTGGGCCTATAACCTAAGACCACCAGAATCGGAAAGACAGAGGCAGGCAAATGTGCACTGCAACAATACTGAAATAGCAAAGACATGGAAGCAAAAAAAAAGGTCCATAAACAGATGAATGGACAAAGACGAAGTGGGATACGTACCAAATGGAATAGTAGCCTCGGGAAAAAAATGAACAATGCCGTTTTCAGGACTACAGTTGAGCCTAGAAATGATCATATAAGGTTAAGTAAGTCAAAAGGGTATGACAAATATCCTATGACATCATTTATACATGTTATCCTAAGATTGCTACCAATGAACATATTTCCACAGAAAAAGACACTCACAGACTTATCAAATAAACTAATGGCTAGCCAAAATGAAAGGTGGGAGGATGGGTAAATTAGGACAATGGGGTTAAAATACATATACTAATGTATGTTAAATGTATATAAACATATAACATATGAAATATATAAATAATATAATCACCAATACCTTTAAAATATACATTCTGTAATCACATACATGCTAACAGGTTCGAAGATGAACAGACATATGTATGAATCATTGAGCAGATTCTGTACAGCCAGAAAACCACAACACTCTAATCAAATTTACTCCGATAAGAAATAGAAATTAAATTTAAAAAACAAACATAAGTTAGGAGACATAAACTTCTGGGGGCTTGTCCCAGCACATTGCACTCTAATTTACAAGCTCGGAACACTACCTCCAGGAAGACTGTGTTGTCCTAGTAACAAGACTTGAGAACGTAATAATGCTGCCGCCTTGTGGCTGCTTCCCACAACAGTAGCTTTAAACCCAGTGCCAATGGTTGCTTATATAGTCACAAGGACTGCAGGGCTGTAAAAGACACAGGCCCTCAAAAAATGCCCTGGTGTATGGAATTGGCAAGAAAATTCAACACATGAGTAACTTTTCAAGAAGTCAATAAGAGGAGGGAAGTTGTACTCACTCTTTAAAAAAAAAGGAAAAGAAAAAAAAAGGACATGCCTAAAGCTCAGTATAAGGAATTATTAGCCACATGCAAATTCAAATTCAAAAAGGTTTCAGGTGACACCAGTCATGACCATCAGCAAAAAGTCTACAAACTATAAATGGTGAAGGGGTTTTAGAGAATTGTGTACATTCTAGCTGCTGGTGGGATGTAAAGTGGTAACAGCACTAACGCATACTGAATGGAGCTGCTTGAAAAGGTAAAAATTGAGTTACCATATGATGCGGCAGGGCACCTTTTGGGCCTATAACCTAAGACCACCAAAATCGGAAATACAGAGGCAGGCAAATGTGCACTGCAACAATACTGAAATACCCAAGACATGGAAGCAAAAAATGGTCCATAAACAGGTGAATGGACAAAGAAGAAGTGGTATATGGACAGAATGGAAGAGTAGCCTCGGGAAAAAAATGAACAATGCCGTTTTCAGAACTACAGTTGAGACTAGAAATAGTCATATAAGGTTAAGTAAGTCAAAAGGGTGTGACAAATATCCTATGAAATCATTTATACATGTTTTCCTAAGATTACTACCAATGAACATATTTCCACAGAAAAAGACAGTCACAGACTTATCAAAAATACTAACGGTTAGCCAAAATGAAAGGTGGGAGGATGGGTAAATTAGGACTATGGGGTTAACATACATATACTAATGTATGTTAAATGTATATAAACATATAACATATGAACTATATAAATTATATAATCACCAAACCTTTAAAATATACATTCTGTAATCACATACATAATAACAGGTTCCGAAGATGAACAGATATATGTATGAATCATTGAGCAGATTCTGTACAGCCAATCAAAACACTCTAATCAAATTTACTCCGATAAGAAATAGAAATTAAATTTAAAAAGCAAACATAAGTTAGGAGACATAAACTTCTGGGGGCTTGTCCCAGCACATTCCACTCTAATTTACAACCTTGGAAAACTACCTCCAGGAAGACTCTGTTGCCCTAGTAAGAAGAGGTGAGAACGTAATAATGCTGCCGCCTTGTGGCTGTTTCCCACAACAGCAGCTTTAAACCCAGTGCCAAAGGTTGCTTAATAGTCACAAGGACTGAAGGGCTCTAAATGACACCTGCCTTCAAAAAATGCCCTGGGGTAGGGAATAGGCAAAAAAATTCAACACATGAGAAACTTTTCAAGAAGTCAATAAGAGGAGGGAAGTTGTACTCACTCCTTAAAACAAAAGGAAAAGAAAAAAATGACATGCCTAAAGCTCAGTATAAGGAATTATTAGCCACATGCAAATTCAAATTCAAAAAGGTTTCAGGTAACACCAGTCATGACCATCATCAAAAAGTCTACAAACTATAAATGCTGAAGGGGTTTTAGAGGAATGTGTACCTTCTAGCTGCTGGTGGCATGTAAAGAAGTAATACCACTAATGCAAACTGAATGGAGCTGCTTGAAAAGGTAAAAATTGAGTTACCATACGATGCAGCAGGGCACCTTTTGGGCCTATAACCTAAGACCACCAGAATCGGAAAGACAGAGGCAGGCAATTGTGCACTGCAACAATACTGAAATAGCCAAGACATGGAAGCAAAAAAAGGTCCATAAACAGATGAATGGACAAAGACGAAATGGTATACGTACCAAATGGAATAGTAGCCTCAGGAAAAAAATGAACAATGCCGTTTTCAGGACTAGAGTTGAGCCTAGAAATAATCATATAAGGTTAAGTAAGTCAAAAGGGTATGACAAATATCCTATGATATCATTTATACATGTTATCCTAAGATTGCTACCAATGAACATATTTCCACAGAAAAAGACACTCACAGACTTATCAAATAAACTAATGGTTAGCCAAAATGAAAGGTGGGGGGATGGGTAAATTAGGACTATGGGGTTAACATACATATACTAATATAAGTTAAATGTATATAAACATATAACATATAAATGATATGAATTATATAATCACCAATACCTTCAAAATATACATTCTGTAATCACATACATGGTAACAGGATCCGAAGATGAACAGACATATGTATGAATCATTGAACAGATTCTGTACAGCCAGACAATCAAAACACTCTAATCAAATTTACTCCGATAAAAAATACAAATTAAATTTAAAAAACAAACATAAGTAAGGAGACATAAACTTCTGGGGGCTTGTCCCAGCACATTGCACTCTAATTTACAAGCTCGGAACACTACCTCCAGGAAGACTCTGTTGTCCTAGTAACAAGACTTGAGAACGTAATAATGCTGCCGCCTTGTGGCTGTCTCCCAAAACAGCAGCTTTAAACCCAGTGACAATGGTTGCTTATATAGTCCCAAGGACTGCAGGGCTGTAAATGACATAGGCCCTCAAAAATTGCCCTGGGGTAGGGAATAGGCAAGAAAATCCAACACATGAGAAATTTTTCAAGAAGTCAATAAGAGGAGGGGAGTTGTACTCACTCTTTAAAAAAAAAAAGGAAAAGAAAAAAAAGTACATGCCTAAAGCTTAGTATAAGGAATTATTAGCCACATACAAATTCAAATTCAAAAAGGTTTCAGCTCACACCAGTCATTACCATCAGCAAAATGTCTACAAACTATAAATGCTGAAGGGGTTTTAGAGATCTGTGTACCTTCTAGCTGCTGGTGGGTTGTAAAGTGGAAACAGCACTAACGCAAACTGAATCGAGCTGCTTGAAAAGGTAAAAATTGAGCTACCAAATGATGCGGCAGGGCACCTTTTGGGCCTATAACCTAAGACCACCAAAATTGGAAAGACAGAGGCAGGCAAATATGCACTGCAACAATACTGAAATAGCCAAGATATGGAAGCAAAAAAAAGGTCCATAAACAGATGAATGGACAAAGAAGAAGTGGTATACGGACAGAATGGAATAGTAGCCTCGGGAGAAAAATGAACAATGCTGTTTTCAGGACTACAGTTGAGCCTAGAAAAAATCATATAAGGTTAAGTAAGTCAAAAGGGTATGACAAATATCCTATGATATCATTTATACAAGTTTTCTTAAGATTGCTACCAATGAACATATTTCCACAGAAAAAGACACTCACAGACTTATCAAATAAACTAATGGTTAGCCAAAATGAAAGGTGGGGGGATGGGTAAGTTAGGACTATGGGGTTAACATACATATACTAATGTAAGTTAAATGTATATAAACATATAACATATAAACGATATGAATTATATAATCACCAATACCTTCAAAATATATATTCTGTGATCACATACTTGATAACAGGTTCCGAAGATGAACAGATATATGTATGAATCATTGAGCAGATTCTGTACAGCCAATCAAAACACTCTAATCAAATTTACTCCGATAAGAAATAGAAATTAAATTTAAAAAGCAAACATAAGTTAGGAGACATAAACTTCTGGGGGCTTGTCCCAGCACATTCCACTCTAATTTACAACCTTGGAAAACTACCTCCAGGAAGACTCTGTTGCCCTAGTAACAAGAGTTGAGAACGTAATAATGCTGCCGCCTTGTGGCTGTTTCCCACAACAGCAGCTTTAAACCCAGTGCCAAAGGTTGCTTAATAGTCACAAGGACTGAAGGGCTCTAAATGACACCTGCCTTCAAAAAATGCCCTGGGGTAGGGAATAGGCAAAAAAATTCAACACATGAGAAACTTTTCAAGAAGTCAATAAGAGGAGGGAAGTTGTACTCACTCTTTAAAACAAAAGGAAAAGAAAAAAATGACATGCCTAAAGCTCAGTATAAGGAATTATTAGCCACATGCAAATTCAAATTCAAAAAGGTTTCAGGTAACACCACTCATGACCATCATCAAAAAGTCTACAAACTATAAATGCTGAAGGGGTTTTAGAGGAATGTGTACCTTCTAGCTGCTGGTGGGATGTAAAGAAGTAATACCACTAAAGCAAACTGAATGGAGCTGCTTGAAAAGGTAAAAATTGAGTTACCATACGATGCGGCAGGGCACCTTTTGGGCCTATAACCTAAGACCACCAGAATCGGAAAGACAGAGGCAGGCAAATGTGCACTGCAACAATACTGAAATAGCCAAGACATGGAAGCAAAAAAAGGTCCATAAACAGATGAATGGACAAAGACGAAATGGTATACGTACCAAATGGAATAGTAGCCTCTGGAAAAAAATGAACAATGCTGTTTTCAGGAGTAGAGTTGAGCCTAGAAATAATCATATAAGGTTAAGTAAGTCAAAAGGGTATGAAATATCCTATGATATCATTTATACATGTTATCCTAAGATTGCTACCAATGAACATATTTCCACAGAAAAAGACACTCACAGACTTATCATATAAACTAATGGTTAGCCAAAATGAAAGGTGGGAGGATGGGTAAATTAGGACTATGGGGTTAACATACATATACTAATGTATGTTAAATGTATATAAACATATAACATATAAATGATATGAATTATATATTCACCAATACCTTCAAAATATACATTCTGTAATCACATACATGGTAACAGGATCCGAAGATGAACAGACATATGTATGAATCATTGAGCAGATTCTGTACAGCCAGAAAACCACAACACTCTAATCAAATTTACTCCGATAAGAAATAGAAATTAAATTTAAAAAACAAACATAAGTTAGGAGACATAAACTTCTGGGGGCTTGTCCCAGCACATTGCACTCTAATTTACAGGCTCGGAACACTACCTCCAGGAAGACTGTGTTGTCCTAGTAACAAGACTTGAGAACGTAATAATGCTGCCGCCTTGTGGCTGCTTCCCACAACAGTAGCTTTAAACCCAGTACCAATGGTTGCTTATATAGTCACAAGGACTGCAGGGCTGTAAAAGACACAGGCCCTCAAAAAATGCCCTGGTGTAGGGAATAGGCAAGGAAATTCAACACATGAGAAATTTTCAAGAAGTCAATAAGAGTACGGAAGTTGTACTCACTCTAAAAAAAAAGGAAAAGAAAAAAAGGACATGCCTAAAGCTCAGCATAAGGAATTATTAGCCACATGTGTATCCAACCTCCAAAAAGGTTTCAGCTCACAACAGTCATGACCATCAGCAAAAAGTCTACAAACTATAAATGCTGAAGGGGTTTTAGAGAACTGTGTACCTTCTAGCTGCTGTTTGGATGTAAAGTGGTAACAGCAGTAACGCAAACTGAATTGAGCTGCTTGAAAAGGTAAACATTGAGCTACCATATGATGCGGTAGGGCACCTTTTGGGCCTATAACCTAAGACCACCGGATTCGGAAAGACAGAGGCAGGCAAATGTGCACTGCAACAATAATGAAATAGCCAAGACATGGAAGCAAAAAAAAGGTCCATAAACAGATGAAAGGACAAAGACGAAATGGTATACGTACCAAATGGAATAGTAGCCTCTGGAAAAAAATGAACAATGCCGTTTTCAGGACTAGAGTTGAGCCTAGAAATAATCATATAAGGTTAAGTAAGTCAAAAGGGTATGACAAATATCCTATGATATCATTTATACATGTTATCCTAAGATTGCTACCAATGAACATATTTCCACTGAAAAAGACACTCACAGACTTATCAAATAAACTAATGGTTAGCCAAAATGAAAGGTGGGGGGATGGGTAAATTAGGACTATGGGGTTAACATACATATACTAATATAAGTTAAATGTATATAAACATATAACATATAAATGATATGAATTATATAATCACCAATACCTTCAAAATATACATTCTGTAATCACATACATGGTAACAGGATCCGAAGATGAACAGACATATGTATGAATCATTGAACAGATTCTGTACAGCCAGACAATAAAAACACTCTAATCAAATTTACTCCGATAAAAAATACAAATTAAATTTAAAAAACAAACATAAGTAAGGAGACATAAACTTCTGGGGGCTTGTCCCAGCACATTGCACTCTAATTTAAAAGCTCGGAACACTACCTCCAGGAAGACTCTGTTGTCCTAGTAACAAGACTTGAGAACGTAATAATGCTGCCGCCTTGTGGCTGTCTCCAAAAACAGCACCTTTAAACCCAGTGCCAATGGTTGCTTATATAGTCACAAGGACTGCACGGTTGTAAATGACACAGGCACTCAAAAAATGCCCTGGGGTAGGGAATAGGCAAGAAAATTCAACACATAAGAAACTTTTCAAGAAATCAATAAGAGGAGGGAAGTTGTACTCACTCTTTTTAAAAAAAAGGAAAAGAAAAAATAGGACATGCCTAAAGCTCAGCATAAGGAATTATTAGCCACATGCGTATCCAACCTCCAAAAAGGTTTCAGCTCACACCAGTCATGACCATCAGCAAAAAGTCTACAAACTATAAATGCTGAAGGGGTTTTAGAGAAGTGTGTACCTTCTAGCTGCTGGTGGGATATAAAGTCGTAACAGCACTAATGCAAACTGAATCGAGCTGCTTGAAAACGTAAAAATTGAGCTACCATATGATGCGGCAGGGCACCTTTTGGGCCTATAACCTAAGACCACCAGAATCGGAAAGACAGAGGCAGGCAAATGTGCACTGCAACAATACTGAAATAGCAAAGACATGGAAGCAAAAAAAAGGTCCATAAACAGGTGAATGGACAAAGAAGAAGTGGTATATGGACAGAATGGAAGAGTAGCCTCGGGAAAAAAATGAACAATGCCGTTTTCAGGAGTAGAGTTGAGACTAGAAATAATCATATAAGGTTAAGTAAGACAAAAGGGTATTACAAATATCCTATGATATTATTTATACAAGTTTTCCTAAGATTGCTACCAATGAACATATTTCCACAGAAAAAGACACTCACAGACTTATCAAATAAACTAATGGTTAGCCAAAATGAAAGGTGGGAGGATGGGTAAATTAGGACTATGGGGTTAACATACATATACTAATGTAAGTTAAATGTATATAAACATATAACATATAAATGATATGAATTATATATTCACCAATACCTTCAAAATATACATTCTGTAATCACATACATGGTAACAGGATCCGAAGATGAACAGACATATGTGTGAATCATTGAGCAGATTCTGTACAGCCAGACAATCAAAACACTCTAATCAAATTTACTCCGATAAGAAAGACAAATTAAATTTAAAAAACAAACATAAGTAAGGAGACATAAACGTCTGGGGGCTTGTCCCAGCACATTGCACTCTAATTTACAAGCTCGGAACACTACCTCCAGGAAGACTCTGTTGTCCTAGTAACAAGACTTGAGAACGTAATAATGCTGCCGCCTTGTGGCTGTCTCCCAAAACAGCAGCTTTAAACCCAGTGACAATGGTTGCTTATATAGTCACAAGGACTGCAGGGATGTAAATGACACAAGCCCTCAAAATATGCCCTGGGGTAGGGAATTGGCAAGAACATTCAACACATGAGAAATTTCCAAGAAGTCAATAAGAGGAGGGAAGTTGTACTCACTCTTTAAAAAAAAAAGGAAAAGAAAAAAAGGACATGCCTAAAGCTCAGTAGAAGGAATTATTAGCCACATGCAAATTCAAATTCAAAAAGGTTTCAGCTCACTCCAGTCATGACCATCAGCAAAAAGTCTACAAACAATAAATGCTGAAGGGGTTTTAGAGAAGTGTGTACCTTCTAGCTGCTGGTGGGATGTAAAGTGGTAACAGCAGTAACGCAAACTGAATCGAGCTGCTTGAAAAGGTAAAAATTGAGTTACCATATGGTGCGGCAGGGCACCTTTTGGGCCTATAACCTAAGACCACCAGATTCGGAAAGAGAGAGGCAGGCAAATGTGCATTGCAACAATATTGAAATAGCCAAGACATGGAAGCAAAAAAAAGGTCCATAAACAGATGAATGGACAAAGACGAAGTGGGATACGTACCAAATGGAATAGTAGCCTCGGGAAAAAAATGAACAATGCCGTTTTCAGGACTACAGTTGAGCCTAGAAATAATCATATAAGGTTAAGTAAGTCAAAAGGGTATGACAAATATCCTAGGACATCATTTATACATGTTATCCTAAGATTGCTACCAATGAACATATTTCCACAGAAAAAGACACTCACAGACTTATCAAATAAACTAATGGCTAGCCAAAATGAAAGGTGGGAGGATGGGTAAATTAGGACTATGGGGTTAAAATACATATACTAATGTATGTTAAATGTATATAAACATATAACATATGAAATATATAAATTATATAATCACCAATACCTTTAAAATATACATTCTGTAATCACATACATGCTAACAGGTTCGAAGATGAACAGACATATGTATGAATCATTGAGCAGATACTGTACAGCCAGAAAACCACAACACTCTAATCAAATTTACTCCGATAAGAAATAGAAATTAAATTTAAAAAAAAAACATAAGTTAGGAGACATAAACTTCTGGGGGCTTGTCCCAGCATATTGCACTCTAATTTACAAGCTCAGAACACTACCTCCAGGAAGACTCTGTTCTCCTAGTAACAAGCCTTGAGAACGCAATAATGCTGCCGCCTTGTGGCTGCTTCCCACAACAGCACTTTAAACCCAGTGCCAATGATTGCTTATATAGTCACAAGGACTGCAGGGATGTAAATGACACAAGCCCTCAAAATATGCCCTGGGGTAGGGAATTGGCAAGAACATTCAACACATGAGAAATTTCCAAGAAGTCAATAAGAGGAGGGAAGTTGTACTCACTCTTTAAAAAAAAAAGGAAAAGAAAAAAAGGACATGCCTAAAGCTCAGTATAAGGAATTATTAGCCACATGCAAATTCAAATTCAAAAAGGTTTCAGCTCACTCCAGTCATGACCATCAGCAAAAAGTCTACAAACAATAAATGCTGAAGGGGTTTTAGAGAAGTGTGTACCTTCTAGCTGCTGGTGGGATGTAAAGTGGTAACAGCAGTAACGCAAACTGAATCGAGCTGCTTGAAAAGGTAAAAATTGAGTTACCATATGGTGCGGCAGGGCACCTTTTGGGCCTATAACCTAAGACCACCAGATTCGGAAAGAGAGAGGCAGGCAAATGTGCATTGCAACAATATTGAAATAGCCAAGACATGGAAGCAAAAAAAAAGGTCCATAAACAGATGAATGGACAAAGACGAAGTGGGATACGTACCAAATGGAATAGTAGCCTCGGGAAAAAAATGAACAATGCCGTTTTCAGGACTACAGTTGAGCCTAGAAATAATCATATAAGGTTAAGTAAGTCAAAAGGGTATGACAAATATCCTATGACATCATTTATACATGTTATCCTAAGATTGCTATCAATGAACATATTTCCACAGAAAAAGACACTCACAGACTTATCAAATAAACTAATGGCTAGCCAAAATGAAAGGTGGGAGGATGGGTAAATTAGGACTATGGGGTTAACATACATATACTAATGTATGTTAAATGTATATAAACATATAACATATGAACTATATAAATTATATAATCACCAATACATTTAAAATATACATTCTGTAATCACATACATGCTAACAGGTTCGAAGATGAACAGACATATGTATGAATCATTGAGCAGATTCTGTACAGCCAGAAAACCACAACACTCTAATCAAATTTACTCCGATAAGAAATAGAAATTAAATTTAAAAAACAAACATAAGTTAGGAGACATAAACTTCTGGGGGCTTGTCCCAGCACATTGCACTCTAATTTACAAGCTCGGAACACTACCTCCAGGAAGACTGTGTTGTCCTAGTAACAAGACTTGAGAACGTAATAATGCTGCCGCCTTGTGGCTGCTTCCCACAACAGTAGCTTTAAACCCAGTGCCAATGGTTGCTTATATAGTCACAAGGACTGCAGGGCTGTAAAAGACACAGGCCCTCAAAAAATTCCCTGGGGTATGGAATTGGCAAGAAAATTCAACACATAAGAAATTTTCAAGAAGTCAATAAGAGGAGGGAAGTTGTAGTCACTCTTTAAAAAAAAAGGAAAAGAAAAAATAGGACATGCCTAAAGCTCAGCATAAGGAATTATTAGCCACATGCGTATCCAACCTCCAAAAAGGTTTCAGCTCACACCAGTCATGACCATCAGCAAAAAGTCTACAAACTATAAATGCTGAAGGGGTTTTAGAGAACTGTGTACCTTCTAGCTGCTGGGGGGATGTAAAGTGGTAACAGCAGTAACGCAAACTGAATCGAGCTGCTTGAAAAGGTAAACATTGAGCTACCATATGATGCGGCAGGGCACATTTTGGGCCTATAACCTAAGACAACTGGATTCGGAAAGACAGAGGCAGGCAAATGTGCACTGCAACAATATTGAAATAGCCAAGACATGGAAGCAAAAAAAAGGTCCATAAACAGATGAATGGACAAAGACGAAATGGTACACGTACCAAATGGAATAGAAGCCTCTGGAAAAAAATGAACAATGCCGTTTTCAGGACTAGAGTTGAGCCTAGAAATAATCATATAAGGTTAAGTAAGTCAAAAGGGTATGACAAATATCCTATGATATCATTAATACATGTTATCCTAAGATTGCTACCAATGAACATATTTCCACAGAAAAAGACACTCACAGACTTATCAAATAAACTAATGGTTAGCCAAAATGAAAGGTGGGAGGATGGGTAAATTAGGACAATGGGGTTAACATACATATACTAATATAAGTTAAATGTATATAAACATATAACATATAAATGATATGAATTATATAATCACCAATACCTTCAAAATATACATTGTGTAATCACATACATGCTAACAGGTTCAGAAGATGAACAGATATATGTATGAATCATTGAACAGATTCTGTACAGCCAGACAATCAAAACACTCTAATCAAATTTACTCCGATAAAAAATACAAATTAAATTTAAAAAACAAACATAAGTAAGGAGACATAAACTTCTGGGGGCTTGTCCCAGCACATTGCACTCTAATTTAAAAGCTCAGAACACTACCTCCAGGAAGACTCTGTTCTCCTAGTAACAAGACTTGAGAACGCAATAATGCTGCCGCCTTGTGGCTGCTTCCCACAACGGCACTTTAAACCCAGTGCCAATGATTGCTTATATAGTCACAAGGACTGCAGGGCTGTAAATGACACAAGCCCTCAAAATATGCCCTGGGGTAGGGAATTGGCAAGAACATTCAACACATGAGAAATTTCCAAGAAGTCAATAAGAGGAGGGAAGTTGTACTCACTCTTTAAAAAAAAAAGGAAAAGAAAAAAAAGGACATGCCTAAAGCTTAGTATAAGGAAATATTAGCCACATACAAATTCAAATTCAAAAAGGTTTCAGCTCACACCAGTCATTACCATCAGCAAAATGTCTACAAACTATAAATGCTGAAGGGGTTTTAGAGATCTGTGTACCTTCTAGCTGCTGGTGGGATGTAAAGTGGAAACAGCACTAACGCAAACTGAATCGAGCTGCTTGAAAAGGTAAAAATTGAGCTACCAAATGATGGGGCAGGGCACCTTTTGGGCCTATAACCTAAGACCACCAAAATTGGAAATACAGAGGCAGGCAAATATGCACTGCAACAATACTGAAATAGCCAAGATATGGAAGCAAAAAAAAGGTCCATAAACAGATGAATGAACAAAGAAGAAGTGGTATACGGACAGAATGGAATAGTAGCCTCGGGAGAAAAATGAACAATGCTGTTTTCAGGACTACAGTTGAGCCTAGAAAAAATCATATAAGGTTAAGTAAGTCAAAAGGGTATGACAAATATCCTATGATATCATTTATACAAGTTTTCTTAAGATTGCTACCAATGAACATATTTCCACAGAAAAAGACACTCACAGACTTATCAAATAAACTAATGGTTAGCCAAAATGAAAGGTGGGGGGATGGGTAAGTTAGGACTATGGGGTTAACATACATATACTAATGTAAGTTAAATGTATATAAACATATAACATATAAACGATATGAATTATATAATCACCAATACCTTCAAAATATATATTCTGTGATCACATACATGGTAACAGGATCCGAAGATGAACAGACATATGTATGAATCATTGAACAGATTCTGTACAGCCAGACAATCAAAACACTCTAATCAAATTTACTCCGATAAAAAATACAAATTAAATTTAAAAAACAAACATAAGTAAGGAGACATAAACTTCTGGGGGCTTGTCCCAGCACATTGCACTCTAATTTAAAAGCTCGGAACACTACCTCCAGGAAGACTCTGTTGTCCTAGTAACAAGACTTGAGAACGTAATAATGCTGCCGCCTTGTGGCTGTCTCCAAAAACAGCACCTTTAAACCCAGTGCCAATGGTTGCTTATATAGTCACAAGGACTGCACGGTTGTAAATGACACAGGCACTCAAAAAATGCCCTGGGGTAGGGAATAGGCAAGAAAATTCAACACATAAGAAACTTTTCAAGAAATCAATAAGAGGAGGGAAGTTGTACTCACTCATTTTAAAAAAAAGGAAAAGAAAAAATAGGACATGCCTAAAGCTCAGTATAAGGAATTATTAGCCACATGCGTATCCAACCTCCAAAAAGGTTTCAGCTCACACCAGTCATGACCATCAGCAAAAAGTCTACAAACTATAAATGCTGAAGGGGTTTTAGAGAAGTGTGTACCTTCTAGCTGCTGGTGGGATATAAAGTCGTAACAGCACTAATGCAAACTGAATCGAGCTGCTTGAAAACGTAAAAATTGAGCTACCATATGATGCGGCAGGGCACCTTTTGGGCCTATAACCTAAGACCACCAGAATCGGAAAGACAGAGGCAGGCAAATGTGCACTGCAACAATACTGAAATAGCAAAGACATGGAAGCAAAAAAAAAGGTCCATAAACAGATGAATGGACAAAGACGAAGTGGGATACGTACCAAATGGAATAGTAGCCTCGGGAAAAAAATGAACAATGCCGTTTTCAGGACTACAGTTGAGCCTAGAAATAATCATATAAGGTTAAGTAAGTCAAAAGGGTATGACAAATATCCTATGACATCATTTATACATGTTATCCTAAGATTGCTACCAATGAACATATTTCCACAGAAAAAGACACTCACAGACTTATCAAATAAACTAATGGCTAGCCAAAATGAAAGGTGGGAGGATGGGTAAATTAGGACAATGGGGTTAAAATACATATACTAATGTATGTTAAATGTATATAAACATATAACATATGAAATATATAAATTATATAATCACCAATAACTTTAAAATATACATTCTGTAATCACATACATGCTAACAGGTTCGAAGATGAACAGACATATGTATGAATCATTGAGCAGATTCTGTACAGCCAGAAAACCACAACACTCTAATCAAATTTACTCCGATAAGAAATAGAAATTAAATTTAAAAAACAAACATAAGTTAGGAGACATAAACTTCTGGGGGCTTGTCCCAGCACATTGCACTCTAATTTACAAGCTCGGAACACTACCTCCAGGAAGACTGTGTTGTCCTAGTAACAAGACTTGAGAACGTAATAATGCTGCCGCCTTGTGGCTGCTTCCCACAACAGTAGCTTTAAACCCAGTGCCAATGGTTGCTTATATAGTCACAAGGACTGCAGGGCTGTAAAAGACACAGGCCCTCAAAAAATTCCCTGGGGTATGGAATTGGCAAGAAAATTCAACACATGAGAAATTTTCAAGAAGTCAATAAGAGGAGGGAAGTTGTAGTCACTCTTTAAAAAAAAAGGAAAAGAAAAAAAGGACATGCCTAAAGCTCAGCATAAGGAATTATTAGCCACATGTGTATCCAACCTCCAAAAAGGTTTCAGCTCACACCAGTCATGACCATCAGCAAAAAGTCTACAAACTATAAATGCTGAAGGGGTTTTAGAGAACTGTGTACCTTCTAGCTGCTGGTGGGATGTAAAGTGGTAACAGCAGTAACGCAAACTGAATCGAGCTGCTTGAAAAGGTAAACATTGAGCTACCATATGATGCGGCAGGGCACATTTTGGGCCTATAACCTAAGACCACCGGAATCGGAAAGACAGAGGCAGGCAAATGTGCACTGCAACAATACTGAAATAGCCAAGACATGGAAGCAAAAAAAAAGGTCCATAAACAGATGAATGGACAAAGAAGAAGTGGGATACGTACCAAATGGAATAGTAGCCTCGGGAAAAAAATGAACAATGCCGTTTTCAGGACTACAGTTGAGCCTAGAAATAATCATATAAGGTTAAGTAAGTCAAAAGGGTATGACAAATATCCTATGACATCATTTATACATGTTATCCTAAGATTGCTACCAATGAACATATTTCCACAGAAAAAGACACTCACAGATTTATCAAATAAACTAATGGCTAGCCAAAATGAAAGGTGGGAGGATGGGTAAATTAGGACTATGGGGTTAAAATACATATACTAATGTATGTTAAATGTATATAAACATATAACATATGAAATATATAAATTATATAATCACCAATACATTTAAAATATACATTCTGTAATCACATACATGCTAACAGGTTCGAAGATGAACAGACATATGTATGAATCATTGAGCAGATTCTGTACAGCCAGAAAACCACAACACTCTAATCAAATTTACTCCGATAAGAAATAGAAATTAAATTTAAAAAACAAACATAAGTTAGGAGACATAAACTTCTGGGGGCTTGTCCCAGCACATTGCACTCTAATTTACAAGCTCGGAACACTACCTCCAGGAAGACTGTGTTGTCCTAGTAACAAGACTTGAGAACGTAATAATGCTGCCGCCTTGTGGCTGCTTCCCACAACAGTAGCTTTAAACCCAGTGCCAATGGTTGCTTATATAGTCACAAGGACTGCAGGGCTGTAAAAGACACAGGCCCTCAAAAAATGCCCTGGGGTATGGAATTGGCAAGAAAATTCAACACATGAGAAATTTTCAAGAAGTCAATAAGAGGAGGGAAGTTGTAGTCACTCTTTAAAAAAAAAGGAAAAGAAAAAAAGGACATGCCTAAAGCTCAGCATAAGGAATTATTAGCCACATGCGTATCCAACCTCCAAAAAGGTTTCAGCTCACACCAGTCATGACCATCAGCAAAAAGTCTACAAACTATAAATGCTGAAGGGGTTTTAGAGAACTGTGTACCTTCTAGCTGCTGGTGGGATGTAAAGTGGTAACAGCAGTAACGCAAACTGAATCGAGCTGCTTGAAAAGGTAAACATTGAGCTACCATATGATGAGGCAGGGCACATTTTGGGCCTATAACCTAAGACAACTGGATTCGGAAAGACAGAGGCAGGCAAATGTGCACTGCAACAATACTGAAATAGCCAAGACATGGAAGCAAAAAAAAGGTCCATAAACAGATGAATGGAGAAAGACGAAATGGTACACGTACCAAATGGAATAGAAGCCTCTGGAAAAAAATGAACAATGCCGTTTTCAGGACTAGAGTTGAGCCTAGAAATAATCATATAAGGTTAAGTAAGTCAAAAGGGTATGACAAATATCCTATGATATCATTAATACATGTTATCCTAAGATTGCTACCAATGAACATATTTCCACAGAAAAAGACACTCACAGACTTATCAAATAAACTAATGGTTAGCCAAAATGAAAGGTGGGAGTATGGGTAAATTAGGACAATGGGGTTAACATACATATACTAATGTATGTTAAATGTATATAAACATATAATATATAAACTATATAAATAATATAATCACCAATACCTTTAAAATATACATTCTGTAATCACATACATGCTAACAGGTTCCGAAGATGAACAGATATATGTATGAATCATTGAACAGATTCTGTAAAGCCAGACAATCAAAACACTCTAATCAAATTTACTCCGATAAAAAATACAAATTAAATTTAAAAAACAAACATAAGTAAGGAGACATAAACTTCTGGGGGCTTGTCCCAGCACATTGCACTCTAATTTAAAAGCTCGGAACACTACCTCCAGGAAGACTCTGTTGTCCTAGTAACAAGACTTGAGAACGTAATAATGCTGCCGCCTTGTGGCTGTCTCCAAAAACAGCACCTTTAAACCCAGTGCCAATGGTTGCTTATATAGTCACAAGGACTGCACGGTTGTAAATGACACAGGCACTCAAAAAATGCCCTGGGGTAGGGAATAGGCAAGAAAATTCAACACATAAGAAACTTTTCAAGAAATCAATAAGAGGAGGGAAGTTGTACTCACTCATTTTAAAAAAAAGGAAAAGAAAAAATAGGACATGCCTAAAGCTCAGCATAAGGAATTATTAGCCACATGCGTATCCAACCTCCAAAAAGGTTTCAGCTCACACCAGTCATGACCATCAGCAAAAAGTCTACAAACTATAAATGCTGAAGGGGTTTTAGAGAAGTGTGTACCTTCTAGCTGCTGGTGGGATATAAAGTCGTAACAGCACTAATGCAAACTGAATCGAACTGCTTGAAAACGTAAAAATTGAGCTACCATATGATGCGGCAGGGCACCTTTTGGGCCTATAACCTAAGACCACCAGAATCGGAAAGACAGAGGCAGGCAAATGTGCACTGCAACAATATTGAAATAGCAAAGACATGGAAGCAAAAAAAAAGGTCCATAAACAGATGAATGGACAAAGACGAAGTGGGATACGTACCAAATGGAATAGTAGCCTCGGGAAAAAAATGAACAATGCCGTTTTCAGGACTACAGTTGAGCCTAGAAATGATCATATAAGGTTAAGTAAGTCAAAAGGGTATGACAAATATCCTATGACATCATTTATACATGTTATCCTAAGATTGCTACCAATGAACATATTTCCACAGAAAAAGACACTCACAGACTTATCAAATAAACTAATGGCTAGCCAAAATGAAAGGTGGGAGGATGGGTAAATTAGGACAATGGGGTTAAAATACATATACTAATGTATGTTAAATGTATATAAACATATAACATATGAAATATATAAATAATATAATCACCAATACCTTTAAAATATACATTCTGTAATCACATACATGCTAACAGGTTCGAAGATGAACAGACATATGTATGAATCATTGAGCAGATTCTGTACAGCCAGAAAACCACAACACTCTAATCAAATTTACTCCGATAAGAAATAGAAATTAAATTTAAAAAACAAACATAAGTTAGGAGACATAAACTTCTGGGGGCTTGTCCCAGCACATTGCACTCTAATTTACAAGCTCGGAACACTACCTCCAGGAAGACTGTGTTGTCCTAGTAACAAGACTTGAGAACGTAATAATGCTGCCGCCTTGTGGCTGCTTCCCACAACAGTAGCTTTAAACCCAGTGCCAATGGTTGCTTATATAGTCACAAGGACTGCAGGGCTGTAAAAGACACAGGCCCTCAAAAAATGCCCTGGGGTATGGAATTGGCAAGAAAATTCAACACATGAGTAACTTTTCAAGAAGTCAATAAGAGGAGGGAAGTTGTACTCACTCTTTAAAAAAAAAGGAAAAGAAAAAAAAAGGACATGCCTAAAGCTCAGTATAAGGAATTATTAGCCACATGCAAATTCAAATTCAAAAAGGTTTCAGGTGACACCAGTCATGACCATCAGCAAAAAGTCTACAAACTATAAATGGTGAAGGGGTTTTAGAGAATTGTGTACATTCTAGCTGCTGGTGGGATGTAAAGTGGTAACAGCACTAACGCATACTGAATGGAGCTGCTTGAAAAGGTAAAAATTGAGTTACCATATGATGCGGCAGGGCACCTTTTGGGCCTATAACCTAAGACCACCAAAATCGGAAATACAGAGGCAGGCAAATGTGCACTGCAACAATACTGAAATACCCAAGACATGGAAGCAAAAAATGGTCCATAAACAGGTGAATGGACAAAGAAGAAGTGGTATATGGACAGAATGGAAGAGTAGCCTCGGGAAAAAAATGAACAATGCCGTTTTCAGAACTACAGTTGAGACTAGAAATAGTCATATAAGGTTAAGTAAGTCAAAAGGGTGTGACAAATATCCTATGAAATCATTTATACATGTTTTCCTAAGATTACTACCAATGAACATATTTCCACAGAAAAAGACAGTCACAGACTTATCAAAAATACTAACGGTTAGCCAAAATGAAAGGTGGGAGGATGGGTAAATTAGGACTATGGGGTTAACATACATATACTAATGTATGTTAAATGTATATAAACATATAACATATGAACTATATAAATTATATAATCACCAAACCTTTAAAATATACATTCTGTAATCACATACATAATAACAGGTTCCGAAGATGAACAGATATATGTATGAATCATTGAGCAGATTCTGTACAGCCAATCAAAACACTCTAATCAAATTTACTCCGATAAGAAATAGAAATTAAATTTAAAAAGCAAACATAAGTTAGGAGACATAAACTTCTGGGGGCTTGTCCCAGCACATTCCACTCTAATTTACAACCTTGGAAAACTACCTCCAGGAAGACTCTGTTGCC